>NW_015113999.1:158765-176118 GCF_001443285.1 Poecilia latipinna | reverse complement strand
GGGGGGGGGGGTTCACTGATAACTGATTTCTGAAGGCTACTTTCACAAATCACGGGAAAACTGACTCAAAGAAACTAAATCATAAACAATCATAATCAGATTTCATAAACAACAAACCTGAATAGCAGAACCACAGACGTGTAGTAAAGAGATGAACTATTAGATGTTTTTCCTCTAGAATTTATGACAACAATGAAAGTGTCTTTGACGCAAAAGGGATATTTTCACTGTTTTTCTGGCATCCTGACGACATTGGATCAGTTAAAATCGGAAGCATCTGGAGAAACATCAGTTTTACGAACTACTCTACCCTAATTTCACAAAATACCAGAAAGTAGGAATGACAGCGCCTTGTGTTTTTATTTCTAATCGCAGTTAGACCCAGTTCAAGAACTTAAAAACCCAGCAGTAAAGGGATCTAAAGAGTTGAAAAGAATCGGTGTGCGAATTCTTCTGTCAGCAACATAAAAGTCAAAATGATTATTTAAATAGGTATAAAAAAAATCTGATTGTGATTTGGCAAAGATGAAGATTATCTGAATATAAATCAACGCAAAAGCTACTAATAGGAATAATAGCTATTTGGGAAAATTCTCAAATTATCTCCTATTTAAGCAAAATAAGAGATAACTTGAAAAGTTACACTTCCATAATACTCTAAGTTTCCAGAGGGGGCAGTGAAGCATCTCATAAAAAAATGGAGAACAAAAGAAAAGTACTAAAAGTAGTCAACAAATGAAAGTATAGCTATCATAAAAATTGAACTTAGCACCACTTAGTGCCTGTTGCACAATCTTATTCTGGTGCAACATTTAAGCAGTTTTTCCTACCGAGATCTGTTGTCATCTAGCATCTAAAATGTTGAATCGTTTTGATCTCTGAGCCAAGTATTCAAACAGATCTCTCTAAGGCTTTTCAAATTCTATTCACTGGTATTTGTTGTTTTACTGCTTTAAAAATAGAACATATTTTTGCTTTAAACTGCATCTGAAAAGGCTTAAAAGGGAGCAGAGTGGTTAATTGACACAGATATGATGGTTGAGTGAAAGAAGAGTCTCTGCTTATGAAAGTTCACTTGGAATACCAGAGGAAGATAACATCGCTGTATTGACTGCCAAGCTACACATTTAATTTAATGGACGAAATCTGAGATGATACTCAAGCTCTGAGCAGATGGCCTTATGCAACACGCTCATTACTAAAACCTTTAGGAGCTCTTTGTCACTGAACCGACGCTGAATATTAGGCTACCGAATGCTATGCTGTAGTTCTTGGTAATTATATCTGAAATAAATGCGTAGATGGATGAGGTGCAACAAGAAACACATTGTGCCTGCAGTAATTTAGAGGCTCCTGGTTATTAACAGACTGAATCGATTGTGGCCATTTTATTTCGTACTGTTCCAGGAAAACTGCTTTGTTCCCTAATCCAATAAGACGGTTGCGGCCGACTTGTAAATCAAAACAATTTTCGGAACTTAAACGCAGAAACCCGCCCCCCCCCCATCCCTCGCCCTCCATCGAAAAGTGGCTCAAGTTAGTTTGTGGTATTTCTGAGCATAATTGTTTGTTGTCCAAAGAAAAGCTGTAATTTACAATAATATGTCCCCAATTAGCTTTTAAGGTGCTTCAGTCATTACTTTATTGAAAAGACATGTTTGTCCTTGATAGAACATGATTACTGGGCCAAAAATCATTAGCTGGGACTTATTGATTAAACATGTTGTGATCTTTTGTTTGACATCAGAGCTGCAGCTTGTGTCCATTCAAACAGCCCAATTGTGCAACGTACAGAGTGCGCAGGTATGGTATATAAAGGATAATAACCTACCAAGTATTGTGTTGAAGCAGTCGTATTACTATAATCTTGGACACATTGATATTTGGTCCAGAATGCAGCCCTACAGAACATTTGAACCGGTTTTGGAAATCAACTAAGATACAATATTTATCCCATTAAGATATATAAGTGCACTCACAATGAGATAAAACTTGTAAAACGTGAAACAAGTTATCAGTTTTCTGAACCAACAATGCTTTTATTTTGAAGAACTGGAAACTTTGTAACAATAAGGTCAGTCCATGAGTCAGGAAATGGATTCTGGTAGTGAGTTATGTGTGGTTCTTATCATAAAGCTACAGCCAAGCATGAACTTTTTAATCAATGATTTATGAGTAGGACCTGTTGTTAAGTCAAGCGCACCCATGAACACCAAACCTTGCACATTTCCGTCGGCTTACTGACAGTGAAAGGTTGACTGGTTGAGCTACTCTTATCTTGTTGAAAACCTCAGGTCAAAGTCAAGTCTCAGGTTTTTAGAGCACTCGTCTAAGTAAGTTTTAAGTATTTGTTTTTGCAGCTTTACTTGGAGACAAATTCACACACTCAAGACCCCAATTCTGTTTTGGAAATGCCATGAGAACTGGCAAACTAAAGGCTGGAATCCAAACAAAAACACACACAAAGAAATTGGGCCTTTCAAAATGACCTTTTTCATAAGCAGCACTCCTTCCCTTGAGGTACAAATGAAACATCAACTGTTTTTTTCCGAGCCAACAGAGCAAAATAAACATGAAAATATTTAATACAAACACAGCTAACAAACAACTGAGAGCAGATGATCTTTTTGCTCCATGCATCAAACTTATCACATGAATGCATTTTCTAAGCCATTCTGATTTAGATGTCCAAAGTATAATTACAGTTTTACAGTGTAGAAATCTTTTTATATTGAACAAATAAAACAAAACTCCAGAAATGTCACCATGTCACTCTTGACAAGTTTAACTGGGCGTTAATCTATTTTTTTTTTTTAATCTGAGGTCAGGGGAACCAAAAGGCCTCATTTTTTAAAATATTGTTTTTAATAAAATGCATTAATATAAAAGTTCACCAAACGCTGTTGACACAAATGTCACACAGGGCTGCAGGTACATGGTTTGATGAGATAGGAAGACTTCAAATGCTCTGTGTCTCTGATCTCTCTCTGTCAAATTGTTGAAATTAATCTCCTCGTCCTCCACAAGCAAACCGATAGCTACTGTCTGAACCTGGAAAATATTGATATTTCTGACTCAGACCTGAAGCTGTTTCAGTCTGACTCAACACCGATTATAAATTCCTTCAAGGAATTCACTGAACAACATAACAGTATGTCCCATTTAATCTATACATCAAAAAGGGGGGGCAACAAAAACTGTTTTACACCAGTGAATCTTTAGGGAACAAAACTACCAAATACAATGTTAGAAAAAAAAAAAAAACACCAACTATGGATGGTAAAAATCTTTACACTATGATACTAAATGGTTCAATATTTGGGATTAAAATGCAAAAGAAAAGCTTAATCTCCTACCTTACATATTGGAAGGCTCTAGTTTGGGATCCGGTACCGTACACCTAAAAGAACATAAATTAGTAGCATTACTATTTGTCGATTAAAAAAAATACATCTCATCGGTAAAATAACCCTTTTGCATTTGCTAAGTTATAGAAGTTTATGTTTAGGAGGCTGCAAGCTCAACAATCCATATCAATCACCAAGTGAAAAAAACAAAAATCCTGTCTGAGAGGAATCCACTTATCACAGGAAAGAATTGAAAGGCGATGAAGTAAAAAGCTCAAAAATGCGTACAGTGAGAGGTTCTCCTTGTAGCGCCTGAAGGATGAAATTACTGACGACCCGTCCGTCATTCATGTGCATCCGGGAACCAAACGTGTTGAAGATTCTTGCCACTCTCACCTCCACACCTTCCTGCAAGTACAGAGGAAGGGGAGTTACGGTGCACAAGCTTTTACATTTCCCTCAGCCTTATTCATCTAATCTGCAAGAGGCATAGAGAAAGTATTGTATTGCATCAACAAGAACTGACTAAAGTAGGGGTAACTTTATTCTTTCAGCCCCCAGGAATATGTCTTGTGATCATATTAAAGTGCTTTGAAAATACTGGTTTTATTCTACATCTTAGATAACTTGTATCTCATAAAACCTTCACATAGATTGACCTGATTCACCAAATGGTTCATCAGTGTTGGAAAGTACAAAAAGGTCAAAAACAGTGTTACTGAGTTTAATCTGACAAAGCTGGGTTTGACGGTAATCCAAGTTGCAAGTTGCAACTTCTGGGATTTCCAATCATTTTCATTCATTAGTATATCTTAGTAGGAATGAATGCTCAATATCAAAACTAGCACTACATTATTTATGTCCAAGCTACTTTTCAATGCCTCTTGGGTGTTCAACTGCATGAATTTAAGCCAGGGTCCTTGAACTCCAGTCCTTGAGAGGTATATTGTCCTCCAGCTTCCAGATGGACATACAGCGAGAAATTCTCACTTTATGTGAGAACCAATCCAATCTAAGAACTACACTAGGTATTCGCTCAATTGCTTTGAGTGCTTCATGTCCTACACACAAACCGCAATGTCCGCCTAAATCTGTCTCCTACGGCTGCATAACTTTCTATTCATAGTAAATGTTAAACGTTAGGCACGTAACGTAAAGGTTAATCGGTTTAGAGGACATGATTAAATTGTTCCACCTGACACGTTCAGAATGATTTTTATATTTTAGTGTCAATATTGTCAATGTTTTTCTTTGTCCATTACTGGAAGAATAGTTTACAATATTCTAGTAAACAATCTTTTAATATCTTTTTGTATAATTGAGGGAAAAATTTCCAGGAAGAATGTAAAAAAGAATCAGCACAAGGCGAAAGTTGAGCAATTATATAAACTACATTTGCATAACAAACTATTTCTATAGAAACTAAAAAAAAATAAAAATAAAAATAAAACAAGCAAAGTTGTATATTATGCTTATTTGTTTACTTTTGCAGAAACACAACAGACCCTGCCAAATCCTGTCAGCAGATTGGGAGAACACCTGGTCGCATTTAACCTTTCCACTATAGCATGGTAATATCATCTTAAGGTTATAACGTCTTTTATGATTGTGTTGAAGGAAAAGTCGACAAGAACCAAACTTTGCACACAAATTCTGTTTGCTTAGCCATTTAACAAATGACTTTAAAACAAAACAGAATAACCTAAATATTTCATCTGAAAGAGAAGATGAGAAATCATGTTTACATGCTGACCTGATGTAAAATAAAAAGACAAAGCTATGAACCTGAATTTGCTTTTCCCCCAGTTTTATGCCCACAAGCTACAAATTGCTGCCTTTCATTAAAGACGCCATTATGAGAACAATCCCATTCATAAAAAGAAAAGCACATTATGTATATGACATAAATTGAATGTATTACACATGTAGGAGAAATCTAATTTCCCAATTTATGTTTTGGTGAACATCTAAAACCTCACCTACTACAAACAGTAAATGAATGCGAGCTCCTTCATGATGGATAACGATTATAAAACGTCTGCTTTTATAATCTGTTGGCCTTCTTAAATTCAGCCTCATGCATCAAGAAAAACACTTTGAATGCTAAGTGGAGAGCTATTTGGGAATAATGCATGAATGAAAACATGAAAATTATGCAGATTGTTCTCTTGAAAATGTAGATCATGAGATTCATAAGACTTGCAAAGAAATTCAATACGTTGAAGATCAAGGACACGGTAAATAGAATACGCTGAGGAAGTACTGACAAGTGTTTGTGTGGACACGCTGAGTGTAAATGATGATCTTTGTCATTAAACTTCAGCCAAGGCGTGGCTCCAGCAACAAGCAGCTGCAGCTTCTCTAATAGAGAACATGCTAAAGAAGAAAATGTTCAAAGTCCATAAGAAACAAACAAACATGACAATCATGGTCGTGTCCACCTCTTCTTTATATTTAATGTAAAAAATATAAAGAAGAATCAAATTATTTTAAGGAGTTAAGATATTCTAACCCTAAAACTACCGCAGTTTTATGCACCAGCAAAAAGTTTAGGGGAAAAAAATGACATAATAAAGAAGCAACTTTTTTTTTTTTTTTCAAACTGCACAATATAATAAAACAACAGTATCTAAGAAACCTATTCAAACCTTAAGGCAATTTTTCACTGCAATCAAACTAAACATTTGTTTTGAGCCCCAAAAGTAACATGCTATATTTAAAAAAAAAAAAAAAAAAAAACTATTACAGGAACCTTTTTTTTTTTTTAAGAAATCAAACTTAAGAATGCTTACTCTTATTTCAAGGTCAATACATGTTTTCTTTGAGACATTCAATTTTTATATATAAAAAAATTATGCAAAAAACCAAACAAAAAAAACAATCTTCTTCGTCTAGAAAACAAATTTGTGAAATTACCTTTATGTGATAAAATTTAGCAAATTTTTTGGTGGTATTTTTTTTCTCCAAAGTTATTGAGAGCCTAAATAAGAGGGTCTAAAGAGCCACATGTAACTCTACTGTTGCACGTTGGAGATTTCTGACCCAGCTTTAGGCACTGCCTCACCTGTCGTCATGTCAGATCCAAAACGCTAAGAAAATATCATATTTATTCATATGTTTGAGATGGAAGAATATACGCAGAGATGCACAACTAAATCAGTAACTTTCAGCAAAACCATCAATAACCACAATCTATAACAGGAGAAAATAAATTGCAATCATTAAAAAATGAATATGTATCATAATTTCTAATAATAATACAATTAAATCAGCCGCGCAAGTCGTGCTTTTTCAGTCTCCGCTCCAGCTTCCTGTTTTAAATGTTAACGACTTTTGATTATATGACTAGACAGTAGATGTGATGTGTGATATTCTTGTCCATCCTCACAGCCTGACTGTCAGCTGGGTTTTTTTTTTTTTTTTTTTAGGGCAGCTGTTTCCGAGAATTTTTCTAGCAGGTGTGAAAAAAAATAATGAGCAGCTGAGGAGGAGCAGGAGACGGGAATAGATAAATAAATACCACCTGCCTGAAGGAAAGGCAAAAGGAGTCGGTCATATCTGATCATGAAAGGCTGCCGTCACTCAGGTCATTATCAAACAGGCTCTACATAAAACTCAAATGATTTGAAGGTTGTGCATCATCATTTTCCATGAGTTCATAACTGATTCGATCTCAGAACAACTAACACCGTCGCTCATGAGCTTGTGAAAGTAACACCGCTGTTGTACATTTTACAATTAATTTATTGACAACTTTCCAGACTGTTCAATTTCCAACCATACTCCATAAGTCCACACAAAATAAAAACAATTACAACCAAATCCACAGATGACACTTTCGTCCTCCAGCATCAGGAGCTGACAGTTTCTGACCGTAAATACTAGCCTGACTTTAAAAAAGAAAAAGGAGCCAACATGCAATACCTGCTTCATGTAGGCGTAGCACATCGTCTCTGCTACACGCTTCCCCTCGTCGTAGCAAGCTCTAGGACCGATTGGGTTCACGTGGCCCCAGTAGTCCTCGTTTTGGGGATGCACCTCTGGATCTGGGAAACAAAATTAAGACAAGTTTTTAGATCTTTTTAATTTGGTCTAAGACAAACACATAACAGAGGCTCGTTAAATTCTTGATTTCTACAAAAAAAAAAAAAAAACATGTTTACTCGACTTATACTGAAATTTTTAAAGTGTTTAAAGATTAACTAAAAGAACCTCGGAAAAATTCAACTTTGTATGCAGCCTGCAATACTGATATCAGCAATTAAAAAGAATTTTTCGTCTGAAAGCTTAATTGCGTTATTTGTTCACAGACAAGATGCTTCTTAGAGGCACTTGCTGTAATCCAACGTCAAGATACTCAAACTGATCCTGCAACTAGTCTGAAGACATCCATTTATGCCCGACAGCAAAAACAAAGAAAGCACAACCAAATAAATTGAATACAAGGTTGTTAGATTGGTGTGCTGCATCTTCTGTTGTTGTGCAAGGTGTTGCATCTCTCCCCTATAACTCCTTTACCTTTTCCTCTCCCAACTCACTTCCTACTATGGGAGGTTAACACCGAACCAGCCATCTACCTCTGCGGTACTTACATCCCTAAGCCTGCAGAGTGAAAACCCACCTCATAATTTATAGAGCATCTATTTCGCTGGTTTATCAGAGAAGACTCATCAGGACTTCTACCAGAAAACATGTTAATATCTCCTCCCTCTTCCTTCTGCGAATTAAGCAGTCAGCAACGTTTCACAGATCACACTCATTAAACGGCTGCTCTCTTCTTATTTACATCTGCCTCTTGGAACTGATCCAGGTTATGATTTAGTGACTCATAAGGAGCCCCAGGTATGCTGTTTTAATACTTTTTTGCTAAAGCAACTGATTGATATCTTTCATAAATTTGCGAATCATGCACAAAGACCGTTTTACCACCATTGAAGAGATTTACAGTGGCAATAATCGAATGTGCACACTTAATTAGTAAAGCTTAGAAAGCGTCAGTACAGCTTGATTCAAAATCCTAGAACAAAACTAAAAATCTAACTAATCCAACATATTTATTCTTGATGCTGCATCTAAAAACAATCTAAGAGGAAGTTTTAGGATCAAGCTTTTCATGCACCCTAATCTTGTGGTTGCACTGCAGCAGTAAATCAAGCTCACTTGACTTCACTGCCTGGGTTTAGGCTGCATCTGCGAGCATCAACACAGTCATTCTTGGTGATTCCAGCTCTGCTAAAGCATCTGGATACTGAGAGGTGATTTGTGAGATTCAAGTTGCTCATAACTGATAAGAACAACATTGTCTTTTTTTCTGTCTGCTCTGTTTATGTGCGCTCACTGCGACCGCTGTCCAAGACTGCTGCTGATTGGTTTATGATGACTACTTTACTCTTCCTCAGCCAACTGGCAGCACATACGCGACTCTTCTCACTCCCATGAAGATTGCTTTGATCTTCTATGTGCTGAATGAGAGCAGCGTGCCACATTTTATTTTCAGTAAGGAAAACAACGATGCAACGATGGAAGAGTCATTTGTTAGATTACTTGTTACTGAAAAGAGCAACGCTGTTAGTAACAGTTTATTTTCTGCCATTGTTCCCATCGCTGGTCAGAGCAGATCTTCTGGAAACAAAAGGTTTGAAGAACTGCAGGTCAGTTCTTTCCTTTCTCCACCACTGGCTTGATTGGATACTGGGAAACTCCTTGGAAAGCAAGGAATTCAAACTAGTCTTCATCTTTGGCTTGAGGACTTGAAAACCTTTTGAAGGAGAACAGTCAGACTACAACAGACAGCTTCTTCACCTTTACTGATCAGAGGACTTGAAGACTTTCTTGGATGGAAGAAGCAACAGCTCCAAAAGTTGTATTTATTTTTTTTACATCTTGCTCGACTAGATTCTTTTAATGCTCGTAATTTGGAAAAATAAAATCAGTACACCACAATCAAACACAGGTTTCTACTTCACACGATTTCTCACCTTAGCAAAAAAAGAAAAGAAAAAAAATCATAATTCATTTAACTGAAACTAATTTCATTTAATATCTAATCACTTGGCATGCCTGATTCAACAAGTAGGAAATAGTTCAATTTAATCATGGTTGTACTAAAAAGTATGCCTCTATAAAGGAAAACAACACTTATCACCACAGCTGCTGCCAGTGCTGTAAGGGAAAAGCAGACACTGCGACATATCTTTGGCCTTCAGGCCTTACATTACAATTATAGCTTAAATATGTGTTTTATAATTATACTACACATGTGCGTAATTCAAATGAAAGACAAAAGGGCATAACTGTAATTTGATTTCAGCATTCAAACCTCTTTAAGAATTTATTAGCATTCCCCTTCTAAACCTGGAGATATTTTCCCACTTTGCTTCACAAAAATGTACCAATAATCTCTTGTCCAGAGCAGTTTCAGGTAATCGCACAGATTTTCTGATGGGTTTAGGAAATGACTGTCTAGGCCATTCGAACATTTTCTCCTCATGAAGTCATTCTTTTGTTGGCTTGGACGTTACAGCTGGACTCACTGTGATGCAGAAGAATAGAATCCCTTCTGTTTTTTTTTTGTTTTTTTAGCAGACTCCTGAATGACTTAGGACAAAAATCACTGCTATGTTGACCTGTTCATAACCCCCATTCGTCTGAAAAAAATTTAAGTGCAGATATTAATGCTGCAAAAGTTTTATTTCACTGCGAGTATAATGTTCTTTTGGTAATGTTCTGTGTTGATTAGTTTTTGTGTCGTGACATTTATACGACACCTCTATGTGTGCTAATTTTTGGAGCATACTGCACCAATAATGTAAGGGTCGAGTATAAAAGCCTCTCCACTTGCCCAGATCACATGTTTCACCTTGTTTGGGGAAAAAATGCACACCCCACTGCAACAACTTAACATTTAAGTTATTGCAGCTCATTTCATTAATCACCTTTGATAACAAGCATGGCAGAAAATAATTCAGAGCCACTGCGACAGGAGCAGACTGCTGCAACCCTAACCCTAACCCTGTGCAAAAGTTTTAGAGGATTTTAGCAAGGCTTGGAATTTTTTTTAATATTTCATACGTTCAGCCTTCATGTACTGAAACCCCTCTGCAGTTGAATCGCATAAGAAAGGCTAAGGGTGGAAAATCTTTTAAATGATTTTTCACAGTCTCATTTTTGTGCAAGTTTTACAAGGTGTTAAGACTTTTTAGTAAACCAATTAATACAACACACACAAGTGTCTTTTTACATCAAGCACATAGATGCTCCCTGGAAACTGCAGTTAAATGCTGAAAGGCAAATAGAGTCACAAAAGATGGTCCAAAATCTAAAATAACAAGCCTTTCTTTCAAGGAAAATGTTAAAGCCTTTGCTTTAATGAAATTAAATTAAATTACTTGGCCTAAAGTACGCCTAATGTTGCAGGTTTGTCATATTTCTGAACAAAAGCTGACTTCATGTATGTTAAAATTGGACATCGACAGCTTGACAGATAACCCTCTTAGGTGCACAATGGCTGCTGACAGAGCTGCTAACTTTCACATAATTGACACAGGACACCATTTAGCTTTTTCACCTGCTCTCACAACATTCGCTCTTCATATAAGCCAAACTGGCAAATGTCTTGGTGTGAAAGAAGAAGACTGACAGCGCGCAGACAGAAGAGACGAAGCGCGCAGCAGCATCGATCCGTCTGAAAACAGATTACAGCCTCGTTGTCGGACTTTCTGAAACCTCATCTTCAGATTTGTGCATTAAGAGCGTTTGATACGAGATGTAAGAAATCCACGACAAATCTACCGTAATTTTAAAAAACAAAAATCATTGATGACTCCTTTAGAAAACCACATCCAAACCAGCAAGGTTGGGAGGTTCGAGACCAGCTGTTAGTTTTTTCCTTGGTGTGTGCAGCGTTGGTCTCAGAAGAATCAACCTTAACTACTAGCCTGATACAATAAATCTTTTTTTATTTTTTCTAAATCTACTACATGAGTATTATGCAATATAAGCAGAGGGAAATTGTTTAGAAATTCTGCATCAATTTAAGACTGCATTCAATAAATTTAATATTAGTTTATTATGGAAATGATTGATTTAGTACCATGAAGTAGTTTTGCGTAATCGGGGTTCTTGCAGATTTCAGTAAATTTAAGACTTTTTTTTTTTTAAATTCCCTCAAACCCTGAGAGATAACTAAAAATCTCTTCCACCGACTTTCATCTGAGTCGATTTATTGTTCCTACAGTTGCTGCTGAAGAAGATCTGAAAAAATAGCTGAATCTAAGGTGATAATTTCACCATTAGTCATTTTGCTAAATTAGGAGTTCAATAAGCTTACTACTGCAGTCTGTAAAATACATTTTGTCTCAGTATGAGGTTTCACTTCAACAAATATAATTCCCCTTTTATCTGGGGAAAAAATACATATTTGTCGTTCTGTGATCAGTTGATCTAATAAAGCCAACCATTAGTTGGCTAAAACAAATTAAATTAATGTATTTTTCTGTGTGCTCTTTATTTCATCATCAATTTTTTAGATTTTAGTGGCTTAAGCATTGGACTTGCAACCTGGTTTACCCTTTTATCTCGCCCAGTGGAGTTAGGCCCAGCTCTCCAGCTGGATTAAGACAACGGCTGGATGGATGACTCGAGTATTAAGCAAAAACAAACTCAAACAAACAGACAAACCCAAATCAAACAAATTAAATAAAAAAGAATAACAGAAATACTACTAAAATATGATTCCAACTCAATTCACAAGTGGAAAAAAAAACAAAACACTAAGATACTTCAAGAACATTTACATAGCAGCTGTCAAAATGCTAATATACTCAAATATCCTCACTCTGCCTCCTTAACCTTTGTGAATAAATTACATGCCTCCACATTGTTCCAGCATGGACTCTAAAATCGGCTCTCGTTCAGTTTGATCTTTCGTACCTCCATAAACTTCAGATGTAGAGGCCAGCAGAAGTCTTGCACCCACTCGTTTTGCCAACCCTAAAATACGAAGCAGCACAAAGACACACATCTTGAAATGTAAAGTAACACTACAATATATTAAATACAAAACAACACAGTGTAGAAAATATCATCCAACATCAGAAGTCAGACAGCAAAATGTTTTGAGTTAACTCGCTCAAGTTAATGAAGCCTGAGTGATGCGCTAAAGGAAGTTGTTTTCACAGAAGCCATTTCATCATTCAACTAAAGTCGTTTTTATCTCAAACATGGCCTTTGGTAACATTTAGCCAGGTGTTTGTTCACCGAGTCATTACTGTCTCATGAAGCAAGGTGCACTTGTTTATTCAGCTTTCTAGGGAGGTTATTTAGGACTGCACTGTAAATGGTAGAGCTGTTGACCTGAATACTACATCACAGTACACTGTGACCATTTTTGCCGAGGGGGGGAAAAAAAAGACAAAATGCCTTACATAAAGTAAAATGACGTTTTTATGTATTTTCTCTTATTCTAAACAGTAAAACCATTGTTTTTTGTTGTTTTTATATAATTTGGGTGAGGTTAAAGACAGAAGTTGGTGAATAGCAGCTGCTGATTGTTTTAAACAAGATTTGGTCATTTTATTAAGTGATTTACGACATGAACAGTAATTGTAGTTGGTAAAAGAAAGATTGTTCTGTGGTTTTTAAGAATTATTTCAACAAGTATGGTTGATAACTTTGTCACCGCTGCTTTCTCTAGTTGTTCACAAAGAAACAAAGGGGGTTTCAGATGAAGGGGTGTGGTTTTATTAGTACAAGATCTTTGAGATGTTCCTCCTCCTGAATCAACATTGGTTGCTTGTAAGGCTTCATCGGTGTCACCTTTGGATTCTCTGACAGGTTGGTAAAGGTTTCATTTTTTCCCAAACGGACAAATGGAGAGCCAACGTACTCATGAATCATTGCAGCGATTTTTTTTTTCAGGTTCTTTTCTTATTTTTGTAGGAAATGTTTCTGAATTCACTGTCTGAATGAGCCAGAAGCAGTTTTACTTAAATAAAAAGTGTGACTCATAGCAATCTTTATTCATGAAATACGAATAAATTCTCTGCTCTCATATTAACAAAAAGTCAAATGGCACAGGATGTGTCCGACAGGCTCATTCGTTGCTTCTGGCTACATGATTCAGCCTTAAAACATCTGAAACATCCGCAGAGCTGCTCACATTCACTTTCCATCATCTAAATTTGAACAATAACAGGTGCTACTGTAACAATCAACAGTGGTTGTTGTAGTTGACAGTCAATGATTGTGTTTGAGCAATGATTTGTTTTGTTTTTTTTCTAAATACTTTGATGCAGAGGTTTCCAAAATGAAATCTACTGATTAAAATGCTTCAGCTATTTTGATTTCCTACACAAACACGCCCACTGCAATATTGATTTTAGTATAGCTTTTAAGCATTGCAGTGAGAAGTGAAAATTTTCACTCAATATTTGTTGAACAGCCATGTGGATGGATTAACTATATCTACAGCATAAACAAATAGCTGGTAAAAAGAACAGAAAGGATAAATGCAGCTGTATCAAATAAATATATATATATATATAATTTGTATTCAAAAACATTAACAGGCCATACATTAACTGTACAACCTTGAGGTTTTAGAGGGCACATTTTGAAGATATTGCCAGCTTTCAGCATCATAAAGAAAATGTTGGAGTGTTTAGAAACAAAAACTGCCCTTGAATAGCCTTGATTCACTTCCAGGTTGGGTGTATTGCTTCACCGATCTGAAGTGTGGAACAACTCATCAGGTGACATTAGGCCAAGCTGAATAATCACCTAGTGAAACATTTCAATGCCCTTGAAACTGTCCAAAATACAATAATTATAAGAAACGATGTTAAGAAACGATTCTAAAGCATTCAGTAAAGTAGAAGTACATGTGAATCCACCAAGGCTAAAGCTCTCCACAGTAACTCACTTCCTCCTTATTCCATCACATTCAGAGTCCTGAACATCTGTGTCAGACTTATCATTTATCTTTGGAACACTGACTCTCAAAAAATAAACTAAACACAAATAAAAAAAATAAAAAATAGAAAAAATAGTTAAGACTCTTTTCCGTAATGTAATACAGGTGTGGTAAAAACACAGTTTCAGGGGAGCTTTTTAGAGATGAGTCAGAGTAGAAGTGTGGCTTCTATGATGGTAGCGGGGGAAAAAAAACAAAAGAGGCTGAGAAAACAAGATGGACTCAATGATTTACTGACTGACAGTAGCTGATATTCACCTTGTGCAAAAAAATTAACCAAATCTATTTAACAAACAGGTTTAATACACATATGTACTTAATTTCTCTGCTTGGGGACAAACAAAGCAATATTTTGTTCTATTCTGTTTGTACATGGAGCATTTTTAAAGTAAAATGTCATGACTCTTGTCAAAGCTAAACGATGTGTAAAAGGGTAAAATAATATGCATCATCACACTAATATTTATGATTTTTTTTTCAATTCTGAAAAAATAATTAACATTGAGAACTTATATGTGTAAATATATTAAGAACAAATCCTTGCAATTTCCATATAATTTCACAGGAAACTTGATTAACTGGTTCTCAGCTACTATCACCACCACTATACAGCAGGAGATTTAGCACTTTGCTGGTCTGGACCACACAGCTATTGTGTTAAAAGCATACTAAAGCAGAAAATTGATATTAAATACATAAACAAAGAACAGGAGATGCATCTCAGCCCTTTCTAAGAGTTAAATTGTTACATTTATGAAAGAACAATTAAAATGAATCCCATTTTCTAGAGTTGTTAAGGGATTCAGACTCAGAATATGAAAAAATGGCAATAATCCGACTCCAACAATCAGCAGTTTAGTTTTACTCCTCAAACATGAAAGTGTGCTGTAATATCTGAAGCAAACTTATGAATTTGATATTTTTTAAATATTGGGATTCTAAGCTATTTCAAAAGAGTTTTGAAGTTTTCTTTTGCCAAAATGTTAAAAATCTGATTATGCAGCAAGTTGGAGTACTTTCCTTTGTAATTTTCCATTTAAAATCTTGTAACCTTGCACTATGCTGAAGAAAAGGTAGGTTTTTGAAAAGAGCTTTCAATGAAGACTCAGACAAACACATTTCTCAAGTAAAACTGTTGCTTATGTAATTCTCATGAGGAAAAGTTCGATTTGGTCAAAGTCAGAATCTGTCGGTTTGAAGGTTTGCAAAAATGTTAGCTTCAAAATTCAAATCTAGAAATGAAAAAGAAAAATCTTTAACTGTCCAAAATTATGATAAGCTTTAAAAACTGAAGTAAAACAAACAAGGTTACTCACCGAGCATGTTCAGAGTACCAATTGTGTTTGTCTTGAGTGTTTTGATGGGATTGTACATGTAGTTAGGAGGGGAGGCCGGAGATGCTAGGTGGTAGATCTGGTCCACTGCGAAAGATCAGGAGATGCAGTGAATCATCTCACCTTACACTAATAGAAACCTTATTTTTCTTTTAAAATAAAAACAGGAAAACAGTGCTTTGCATGGCAGTCAAATTTTGAGGTCTACATTTCAAATCAAGAGCAAGGAGGAATTAGAATAACAGGAAAACATTTCTGAAATGCCTATTTAATAGAAGCCAAAGTACTGTTAAAATATATTCCATATCCAATGCTGAAGACAAATATAGTGACATCTTTACTTGCTCTTTTTTCTCAGTTTCATAATAGCTTTAACAAAGCCCAGGGCATGCATCGAGTCCAAGCAGATGGAAAAAAATGAAGCTGCAGGTAAGAAAAGCAGAAGATGCACGACTCCTAGGTGACGTCAACTAAACCCTGAGTTTTTCTCTAAGCTACAATCATTTTTCAGCCTAAAATTGACTGAGATCTGAACAGTAATGTTTATTTTTCAAGAAACTTTGCATCGATGCTTTACCAGTTCACAAGAATTAAAAACTACAACAATTAGAAACTACTGAGTGGCATAAATCAATGTGTTCAACTTAAACTAAATCAAGAAAAAGCAACCTTTTAAATCACAGTTTAATAACTTTTGTCTCTTGTGATAAAGATACAATCGCAGCCTGATCAAAGTTCACATAATTTCTGAAAGTTATGTAAACTACATTTTGTCGAAATTAAAAACTTGTGAAAAATCAACAACTAAGAAAGAAAACAGTAACAGAAAACAACGGTAAAATGTTCTTTGCTTCTGATTTTTTACTCCCTAAAAATGTTTGGCCAACATAACGTATTACCTACTTACTGAATTTAATTAACTACGTGCATTATCCCTTTTTTTTTTTAGAGAGGGGTCGATGACAATTGCCAAGAATAAAAAAAAAGTAAATTAATTTAAAAAATCACCCAGAAGAATTGGTAGCTTTGCTAAGGGTCACAAACAGAAAGGAAAGTTTCATAACAAACAAAACAGCCTTTTTATTTAGTTCTTCTCCCTCAACATTTCATCTGTTCTCTAATGAAAGTTTCTGATTTGACATTTTAAAATAATTCCCAGTCATTTCTCCACTGCTAGTCCCTACATAAGTTTTACACCAAAAGCACACAAGAGAACTATTATAGGAACAGCAGGAAACTTGTGTGATACATTAGAATTTGTTCTTCTCAACTACGAGTAAATTTAACTTAAATCAGCTGGGATATTTTATTCATCATGTCTGACTGATAGTTTCCACATAAAAACATTGCATCATTTATACTGGATGCACTGAATTATTCAAACAGGGGTAGGCCGAGGTCTTCTCATCATAAACATGAGTGAATCCTGGGAGACATTTCAAGGTGCACAACCCATCTGAGCCAAAAGAAAAAACCCCACCAACTATTTATCATAGTCTGTTGGCTGTGCTGTACGTCCCTTTAGTCCTTACTGACACTGACGATTACACAGCAGCCAAAAAAACAACAAAAAAAAAAAACAAAAAAACAAAGCTGTTTTCAAAAACAACAGCTGATTTAATCGGAGATATTTCTGAACTCAGGCTATTTGAAGAGTGGACTTGAAAAGTACAATCTGCTTCACTCGGTTTTGGAACTGA
>NW_015113999.1:137551-155660 GCF_001443285.1 Poecilia latipinna | reverse complement strand
GCTGATCTAGAGACTTTTAATGTGAGCCTGCTTTATCCATTCCGTGACTACTTTTTTTTTTTTTCCTGTGTATTTTGGATAAATCTCCTAGAGAAACACCAAATTGTGTCCAAATATCTTCAATATGAGTTCAACTTTCTCCCTTAAAAGAAAGAAAATCTGTTTGGATGCTAAAGAACAACTGGGAGCCCATAAAGGCTCAAGCTTGCTAGGAAATGGAAGCTGCAGAAATCCCACAGTCACTTTCTGCAGTGAAATGAGTTTTATTTAGACATGGAAGGAAAGGCTGCACATCAAGAGAGAGAGAAAAAAAAAAGCCATGCTCCTACACTGAATACTTTCATAAAAAGGTGCACAGAACATGCATCTGTTGGTAAAACTTGCTCAAAAATTGACATAAGAGATCAAATTAATGTAACAATTTTAATCTCGTATCAATTTGCACATTAAGACGGCTTCTATGGAGCATTTTGTCAAAGCAGAGAGCTATTTACTATGAAAGGAGGGTCACAGATGAATAATAATGGTGACTATTTTCACAACGGAAGTAAACAGATGGAAAATTACCCAGAAATCAGTAGAGAAATTATACAAGGTTGTGAGGGTTTCAAATGAAATATGTTTTCATCATAAAAAAAACACATTAGGTGCACAAAATTACAGTAATCAGACAACGCTATGTAATTAAATGCTAATGAATAGTACATCTTGCCATTAGATTCAATTGCTGTCTTTCACCTATTAGAGATTTTTTTTCTTCGCTCCTCATAAAGTTTATAAAACTTGAATAGTTGGCTTCATGATCTAAGCTCAGAGGAAAGAACTGAGCAAAAGGTAGAGTTAAGTCAAATACATCATGACATGCCTGAGTTTTCTCACCCTCTATATAAAGCGGCTCCACCACATCATGATTGATGAGTTCGAAATTCTCGTGACCGATCCAGTGCTCCACGTTTCGTTTTCTCCCTGTGAAGAAGTTGTCGACCACGGTCACCTCGTGGCCATCCATCATCAGTTTGTCAGTCAGATGGGAACCCACGAACCCAGCCCCTCCTGTGATCTAGAGCAGGAATAACCAGACAGATACGTCTCTTATTATCAGCCAGTTCAATTAGAAAGCACTAAAACGCAAGCTATATTAAACAATAAAAATAAAAACATACATGAAATTTCAGATCAATAATTTTCCGAAAACATAAAACAGCTGCAGAATTTGACTTTCAACAATTTGGAAGCTATGATCTTTTTGTTTTAAAAGAATATATCAAAATAAAGTAGTCCATTAGCCCCAAAGAAATGTTTATTGTAAAATTTTTCTACCATCCAGGATAAATCACTTCCGTCTGTCTAAACAATGACACATGATTTGGTATTTTCCTTTTGTATTTTAGAATATCCTTTTGCATAAAAATACATATACAGGTCACTAACCCTGGACTGAGAGACATATTATGCTTCTGAATGTTAGAGATTTCAAGAGGGCGCACGCAGCGTGTTGTGCAATACCTACTAGAACCACTGGACCAGTCAAAGATGTCAAAAGAAACAACGGTGGTCAAAGTTTTTTTTTTTTTTTTTA
Organism: Poecilia latipinna; assembly: GCF_001443285.1. Classification (NCBI taxonomy): domain Eukaryota; kingdom Metazoa; phylum Chordata; class Actinopteri; order Cyprinodontiformes; family Poeciliidae; genus Poecilia; species Poecilia latipinna. Next base: position 154,081 of record NW_015113999.1, on the reverse strand, counting down.
ATCTGTGCATTGCTTTTACTGAACATTGTTCCTATTATTTTAAAAACTACTTTTCATTTTCTGTCCACAAACTGCCCCCTTTCTTTGGCGTACAGTTTCCATGGTAACCGATATAAACCTGGTGGTTCAGAAGCGTTTTGCAAAATACAAGTTTTGCTTTTAATGAATGGCTCCATATGTCCTTTACCTTTTTGCTACAGTATTTCCCAACATGGAAATAGAATAACTTGACATTTTTTTTACATATTTTTAGTAATACATGAGAAATACTTTCCTCTGAAAAGAAACAGGCATTTTGATTTTTCATATTCTAGATAGCCAGACTGGTTGATCATTAGCAGAAAGCCTAAAACTGCATGTGGTGAACAGGAGAAAACATCAGTTTCCCTTTGACTCAAAACCTTTCTGACTGAATCCACTTGAAAGAGGCAACCTTTGAAAGGCAGCCTGTGTCAAGGTCAGAAAAACAGGACATGTTGCAAACATCCACATTCCCTACTGAAAGCTCATACAGGATGTTTGATGATGTCTTTATTTTGGGTAAAAATAAAAATGACTTTGTGGCCCTGTTCTCTACCGCATCAGCTGGTTGAGCTTGGATATATTATCCAGAAGGATCAAATCTACAGGCCAATAAAAACTGGTCATATTTTGAGTCCTTTGAACACTTTTACACATTTTACCTTTACATTTGATCAGTATTTACTGTTTTGTTTCTGTCTATGTTCTTGAGGTCCAAACATATTCTCGTGGCTATTGAAGCCTCACACCCCCAAACTATGTTGTTTAAACGTGCAAGATGTTTTTTTTTTTATTTTGAAGAAGGTTTATGCTGTAACTTAAGTCTTTATTTTTTTACCTAAATGTCAATCTTTTTCCTCCTTTGCTACTTGAAAAAAGGACACTGGATGACTGGATGAGGTTTGTGGTCTTGGGTAAAAAGGTCTAAAATGTGCAGCATCAGTGCCATGTGAGGCTTTTCAAAAGTTAGGCCAAAAAGATTACAGGAATAAACAACCTTGTCGTAAACTAGAAGTCTAATAGGAACGATATAAGTCCTTCAATTTCATTAGCTTTTCATATTTCATTGTTTCTTCATTTTCCAAAAACATAAAAATTTGTCAGTTGGTTCTACTAAAAAAAAAAAAAAAAACAACTTTCTTCCACCTCATAAAATTTGTAATAAATTTCTTTAAAAATCCATTAAATTATTATTTCATATTCCACAAAAAACAAAGATTTAATTCAACAGCCATTAAAATAATAAGAATAATAATAATAAAAAACATTGATGTCATACTGGTCTAAACCTTACGACAAACAAAGTTAAATAGATATCTATTAAATAGATAGGACAGGACGTACGTTTTACCAAAATCACGAGAAAAGTTATTTATTTGTACTAAGTTTGTGTAATTTTGTTAGTCACCATAGTAGTGATAATTATAAAAAAAAGTGAATATTTTTGGGAAATTTTGAACTTTTAAGAAAATATTCTGAGTTGGAGCCACAATGACGGACAGCAGTTTCTTCCTCAGAGGCTTTAATTGGGTGTAGAAACTACAAAACTGTTACAGGATGCTTTATAGATCTGCCTCAGAATGGCTCTAGGCCAAAACAGATCTTCTTTAATGAACTAGTCAGCCTTAGCTTTACTACCACCAACAGGTAAAGTGAGTTTCGTTACAAAACAATCTTCTGATGGAAAAACCTGCATTCAGGTGGATGTCAGTTTAAGGCCTATTCGTGCGGTCACTGCGTTCTGAGAGTCTGGCAAAATGTTTCATGTGTGAATCTCCCCTCTGGTGCTTTTTAGTGACATCCTGCAATGAATATCTTGATTAGGGCTGACCGAGTAACACATAGATCTCACTTTATATGAGGCATAAGCCTCAAGTGTTGCAGCCACATTAACAGACTGACTTGCACAGCTGAGGCACTTTAATGTGACCTCTGCCTGACTGCTCAGAGGATCAGTCTGCACTTTCTTTCTGCCCTGCTCTGACATGCCGGTGGAGTTTCACAGAAGACTAAGTGCTGTTTATTAGTTTATAGACTGTTTGGGACACTTGAGTGAGTTTTTGTTTTCATGATATACATCACTAACCTCTGAGCCAGCTGTAATGGGGTGATTAACTCATTTGGGTGCCCTGTCACGACCCTTCAAAGCATGTGAACCACAATGTAATATGTTAAATTTCACATTTATGTCATTTCAAAGACTGGGAGCGACCCGAATGTTTGGGACTGTTTTTAAGTGTGAAATTTAACTTTTGCATTTGTTCCAATAGTAACACAAACACACATTTGCAAAACAGAATGCTATTATTTTGCAACAAAACATTTTGTGTTCATGTTTCAAATTAAATTTGAAACATAATGTTGGTGAACTTTTTGATAATTGCATGACTTCCCATGACTAGGTCCCAGATAATGGATTTTCTATATAGTTATTAATATATACATATATATTTACACCTCAACAATGAAATTTAATTGAAAAATGTCACATCTGCTGTTCACTTCTTCACCTTCAAAGCTGCTTAAATAATTGACACCGAATGTATTTCTGCAAAAAAGAGCATGAGTGAACAGTACTAACTAAAACTTTGTAACATATTGTGCAGGTCTACTGCTGACAAAACATGCGCTACAATCAAACTTCTATTTGAAAGGAAACATCAATGATCCAATAGGCGTATGATGGTCAGAGACAGAAGCAGCATTCAGCTTTCCAAACATCAATGTATGGCATGTCATGGCACCTCAGGAAGCACAGATTAATTGCCTAAGTTCTTATGTTTGGAGTTTAAATCCAAGCAGGATAAAAGTGAGACTGGGCTTAAGGCTTTTTGGAGTTTGCCAATAACAATCTAGAGATGTGACCTCAATAAAAGCAAAAAAAAAAGACAGTATTTGAAAGTGAAATAGCACATTTGTAATTGATGTTTTCTTTCACTCACCAAAATTCTTTTTCGATCTTTTTCTGAGAGAAATTTCACCGGTGGATATTTCTGTGAAAAGCTAGAAGAAAAGACCAGGTGTTTAATTACACAACATCTAAAGAAACCCAAAACGAGAACAAGAAAACAGAGCAAAACAACAACATAATTACAATTCAAAGTGGTGTTCAGAAAAAACCCCCAATAGATTAAAGAGATAAGTGAAGAAAAGCAGAGGTTATTTTTTCTTTCTCCTCCTTTGCACTTTGGAATCAAGCACATATCAGCAGGGAGCTCCTGAATACAACGCCAATTATTTTTAATCCACATTCTCTTCTTTCATTTACATTCACCGCAAAGATGCAGCGAATGTAAATCGAGACGCTAAGGAAACACAGATATGCGTGTGCTTTATTGTGACAAAATAAACCAAGCGGTCAAAAATAATAATTAGAAAATAAATAAATAAATAAATAATGACCTATAAATCCACCTCATCAGCATTCATGGCAAACATGCTTTAGGAACCTGTAAAAGTGCAAGAGCTGATCAGCAGCAGCTGCACGACTACAGGAAAGCAGGACCTTCAATCTTTGCTAAGCTTGTGCCCACACAGCCACAAAACCAAGCCTCATACATCGTACATACTGTTTCAAAGGTTCAAAGGGTCACCTCGTTTTGTGATGCGCTGCATAGAGCCGGGACGAAGGCTGTACTATGTAAAGAATTGCTTCTGCATTCCTAATAATGCAGACGTCATTAAAATTCAAGACATCAAAGATTAACAGATATCTTTATCAAGCAAAGGATGACATCTGATTCACATCGGTTTCAGTCGATCGTTTCTGTCACTGCTCCCTGTCAACGTCATTCTAAGCCACGCGCAAGGTTAAGATAACATCGTCTGTTATTACTTAAAACGGAAGCAGATTTGATGAAAAGCTCTGAATACGACGAGCTGTGATTAAATGGAGATCCACACCTCTGTTCCAGGTCACGAATCTTCTCTCTCAAAGGAGCCACAGCCTAAAGAAAGTTGGAAAGCAAGAAATGCATCAGTTCTTCTCAGCGCATAACACAAATTACACTGATTACCACAACAGGAAGCTAATGCAGGTTTATGAACAGAGTCCCCAGTTTTTATGTTAATGTACTCTTTTGACTGGGAGAATGTGATCAGACAGGCTATTGTTAGATACATCTGTGCAACTTCTGCATTATTTTTCCTCAGAATTCAAACAGCATTTCAGCTCTTTGTTCAACAACACCGAACAAGTCAGTTATGGATTAGCTTTGATTTGTGCACAGAAAATGGCAAAACCAGTACATTTTATTTTCACTAATACAAAAATACTGTCAGCCTTACTTGAGAAAGTCAAAAAGTGAATGTAAGATAAACAGAATTACATCAGAACTGGTAGCAGTGAAAAAGCAGGGAACTATATGAATTATTATCCAAGTTCTCATATTTGTAATAAATGAATATGGAGGTACAAAAATGGGAACAGCAGTGCTTTAATGATTTATCAGCTCAAGCTTGATTAGTCTAGATTAATTAAAAAAAAACCAACTAAAAACGTAATTATTATTTTAATTTAGAGCAGACATGAATCTACGACGTAACTGTGACTAGTTTTTTTTTGTCAAAGTATTCTCACAATGCCTCCGACTTATCCACATCTTCACCATCACTTTTTTTTTTTCATACCAACTAAACTAAATGGTGTCATACAAGAATTTTTAATCGGTGAGGCTTTTTCAAGGCTTTTTTAACCAAAATATTTGATAAAATGGGAGAGAATGGGCTAGAATTTTTTCTAAAATTAAAATCAGACAAATGGCATAAGTTACCCATAAGTGCCTTTAGTATGCAGAGTAAAATTACTATCTGCTGTTTTCTATCTGGCATTTCACAATATTTTAAAACAAAAAAAGATAATCAAGTTTCTGATTTTGTTTTTTTTCAATAATTTAACTTCAGTGAAAATATTTCCAACCTGTGAATTGATGCCATCTGGAACTGGCAGACATCCTCATTGGCGTTTAATTTAAATGCTCAAACATGTAAAATCTGTGTGCAGACATATCTCTTGCAATTATGGAGGTGTTGAGTCATCATCAGTTTGTGTGTTTGTACTTCTAAATAAAGCCAAAGCTGCATTACATGCATCACAGGCAGATGTGAAATATTATTTCAAAGGCAAGCCAACTCTTTAAAGTTCTAAGGTCAGCGTGATAAAGTAATTATTTCTGTTGAAGATGATGCGAGAGTCGTGTTTTAGCAGGTCAGAAGTAAAACTGTGTTCACCGCTGTGTGAAAACCCGTCGGAGAATCTTGGGCAACGGTTTCAATCAAAACTTCAAAGAATTGCTAATAAATTACTAATCAATCCAAGGGATGCATCTAAAATCCCAAACTGAAAATTGATATTCTGGCTTACATAGGGCCAGCGTTCACTGTGATTACTATCAACGACTGGCTGGCTGATTTTATTGCATCACTTCATGTCACCCTGAACTCCTCTGAGCAGTTGCAGCTGGCTTTTTGAGAGTTATAGTGTATCTGCGTCATCCAGTCATCAGCATTTTACTGACAATCTGGTTTCTGTTTACCTGCAATCAACTTGTGCAAAATTTCAAATACAAACTCACTCTAATGAAAGCGTCAAACTGTTAGTATTTTGTTCCTGCAAAATTCGAAGTAATAATTTGTGTTTTAATAAATAAAGCATACGACAAAAAGCCCAGATGCTACAGACATGTGTTGGGTTATTCCAGGGTTCTGCATCCTGTGGCTCCTTTAGCAAAATAAAGATAAAGAACTAGCTGATGTTTTTAAAAGTAGATGTGATAACAAATGTGTTTTTCTTTTGTTTTTCACTGAATTAAACTTCACAACAGAACACTTAAAAAAACCCACTAAAAACTTGTTTTTAGATCTATTTTTCCAGTCATCAGGTTTTAGCCGCACCATGTAGTAGAAATGAGGCTTATGTGTTTTCTACATCTTTTTCTACAAATAAAGATCCAATACAAGAAAACGTATCCGCTGCTTTTGCAAACGTTTCGCTTGTCTTCTAATGTTTGTCTTCTAAAGGGCATGTAACATTACTGGCTGTAAATGGGTTTTATTTAGACCGACTCAGGATAAAAATGAAAGCAGAAAGTTTAACCTCTAAGTGCTGTGTGTGAGGTCACAACAAGGCAGCCTGCGAAAGGATAAAAATGCTCTTCAGCCACAGATGTGAGCCCGTGGCTTCTCTCAGAGCAAAGTGACTGCTGCAGCGCTACAGCGGACGACATTAATTTAGCTGATAAAAACAAGCCGGTGCTGCATCCACTCCAGATGTAGCCGAGGCTTTTTGATGACGTCGGCCACAATATTCGCTAACAGGGTTCGCTCTGCGGGTTTTTAGATTTCTTCTTCAAATTCCAGGTGAAATGTAGATTGCTTCGTTTGTGTTTTAAAAAACAAAATAGAAAGCATGGAAAGAAAAAAAACTTTTTCCTCACAAATCAAATACTTTCTGAGCAACTTGCTTTGTTGTTGTAGCACTGCAGCTTTTTAACCTTTCTGCTAAGACGTTTTTTAAACCATCAAAGAACAACAAATAGCAAAGATTTTGTCAAACTTACTTCATCAATTTTCTGCTCAATCTTCACATCTCCATTTTCTTGTATTGACCTATTCCACAAAAAAATGATAAGGCAAACAGATAAGGAAAGAAAATATTGAGACATGAGCAAGTTTTTCCTACGCGAGATAAGAACAATATCCATCATCCCAAGCCCATTTTGTCACAGTGGAGGCTTTTACGTAACACATACGGCAGAAAATCTATAGTGACTTTAAATTCTTTCTCCCTATTATTCTGTTACCAACAATGATAATACAGGAAATTCCCGTCAAAAAGCCTGTCGTGTTTTAAGGGAAAGCCAATGTTCAGAAATTGGGAAATTAGATAAATCAGTATGTACTGTAATCTAACATTTAGCCGGAATGGTGAAGGAAGACTGAGTTCAGTTGCTTGTGTAATGTAGAAAGTGCACTGATCAAGCAAATGAGAAGTTTTAAGTTTACCAGTGAATATTTTTTGCTAAATTCACAGTGAAAAAACAAAGAACAGAAGAAGAAGCAAAAGCTTTTCTTAGTTGTCGACAGCAAAAACCATCAATTACATCTGACTTAAATAAGACAACAAATAAAACTGAAGGTGCACTTAAAATTAATCTTGATGTACAAAAAAAAAACAAAAAAACAATGATAAACTGATTTCGAAACATGTGACATGCATATTTTACATCAAGCAGAAGTGTGATAGAAAAATAACCACTTTCACCTCATGTTTGTATACGTTCCCCAAACAGCTAGAAGAGAAAAGACAAGGACAAGTTATGACAAAGCTTAATGGAGATAACACATCTCAGGAACAGCGTTTTAGCAGTAGAAGCGATTTAAGAGAGAACATCAGAAAGGAGGAAAGTTTAGAGAGAAAAATTGGTTCAGTTTTTTGTTTTTTTTTTCTCATCTAATCTGGCAGCATTGTGCATATAGTGAATACACTCCGAAGTGGTTGGCTCCAACTATTGGTAGGGTCTTCAAACTAACCGTCATACCTGCCAATAACCCTTAAACCAGTTGATGTGTTTGTTTGTTTTTTTCTTAAAGCTGCCACTAAACATATTTTTAGTTTTCAAGAAAATACACCAACCAATCCACAATAAAACTAAATGAAATAAAACATTCAAGTTTTAAATGTTTTTTTTTTGTTTTTTTTACATAAAAGCATGTTAACCAGTGCTTTATTTCACAAGAACAGTAATAGATACATGTTATTAAATAGGTCGAAATTTGACAGCTCAACAAGATATGAACAAGTTGCTACAGTGTAAAGCTGTATAGCTACCACTCTATGAAAAAGGGGCAAAAATCATCTATTTTTGCTGAGGCATGTCAACTGCAGTACATTAGCAACATATGAATTTCCCAGCGCAAAGGTACAAAGGATCTTTTCATGGGGACCTAGCCTTATTTACTTATTTATTTTTACATACTTTGTAGTTTTTGGCAAGAGTACAAAAAGTACATATTTTATACTAATCCTAACTAACGTAAAGCTTTTCAATGTTGTGACCCAGACTTGATCTCATGCTGAACAAAGGTAGGAGTGTGTATCCAGCCCCAAAATGTACGTTGTCATTCGACGAAGCAGTTCTCAGTCCTGGTCGTCAAGACCCACTGCCCTTCATGTTTTAGATGTGATGGATGGGCAATCATCCATTTATTTAGGTCAAGTGTGCAGAGGCAGGGAAACGCATGAGACACGCAGGGCAGTGGGCCACTGCTCTAACATAGACACGCAGCTCAATAAATTAAAACGTCATTAAAAGTTCATTAATGTCAGACTCATTATAAGACTGAAAGATCTGAGGAGTTTATTTAAATTGGTTTTGATGATCATGACTTGCAGCTGAAGAAAACCCAAAATTAACTCAAGAAATGCTTCGTTGTTGTCTACACAGTCACAGGAAAAACTACTGACCCAGCAGACATTTATTGACGTCCTCCACCATTCTTATCAGTCGACTTTCAGGAAGTTTTAAAGCGCGTCTTACTTCCCTCAGCTGATCTAATTTCATTTTCCAGAAGAACTTGGCGTCTATGCAGCCCGGTAAAACCAGCCCATTGTTCTACGCTTCGCTTGGTACAAAGGGGGTGGTATTGAGAAACAATTGCTTCCTGGAGGCATGGTCTCTGTTAAACTTTTAAACACTACCCAATATCCAGGTCTGAATAAGTGGGGCATGTTTTTACAGTAGCTCCTTTAAGAGAAGTAATAATGATAACATATTTATCTTTTCTTAGTTTAAAGCAATCACCTGACAGCACAGTAAGGTTTCACAGAGATTATCTTGATGTGTTTGTTAACGCAGCGTTGCCTTTCAGAATGTTCCCACAGGTTGGTAACCATATCACTAGCATAATGTGGGGAATTATTCCTTGGCCTTGTTAAGAATAGAAATAGAAGCATAAAACTGGGATGAATGATTGACCTGATGACAGGTTAAGTAGGTCATATCTGATTTGTCCGGTCACTTAAATTGATTTGAAGATGGTTTGTTTCGTGAACAAAGAAATGCCGCTCATCCAACTGCCAATATTTAATCAGTCCAACTAAACCTATGATCTATAATCACACCAAAGAGTTTTGCTTTAGTATCTCCTGGAAGCCCTGCTGTTATCTTCATGAATCAATAAACTAATAATGTTTTGACCAACATCAATTGATCTTCAATGTTTCTAGGAATTTACTAAATATCACTCTAAAGAATTTAAATGTGCTTTATATGCAAATGTTACAGGTTTTGGCATACAAGTAGCTCACCAAATATCAACTAAGTTCATAAGAAATGACTTTGGTCTCAGTTATTCTTTGTACCTTGGGTAAACCCGCAAGTTTTTTTTCTTTTTTCTAAAGATGTGGTTCTGTATTATTGATCTTGTTAAACCCAGGTTTTTTTTGTTTCTTTTTAAAGAAATTCTTAATATTGAGATTTTGACCTTTATGTTAAATGGGCAGATAATCTCAACAGCTGTTACTGTTGGGCACTTGCACGGTACTATTTATAGAACATTAAACACACTGGAGTCATGGGCCAGCTACTGATATTATTGAAGATTTAAGATTACAAATATTGTTTCAAAAATCACCCCAAAAAGATATTGTCATAGCTTTCCTTTAGTTTATAGTGCTTTTGAGAGCATTTTCTATGTTTAGAGCATAGAGTAACACATCAATGCTTATTTGCCTATAACTTGCAATACACTGCCAGTCAGCAGGCTGAACAAAGGCTACTACTGTTTTCTCTCGCTTACAAGACAGTGTTTGGAAATATCTGTGGTTGCAAAAAACAAGAGTGATGGTGTGGAAATTAAATGAGCACCATCTTTTACTAAGATAACTTTATTTTAAAATGATGAGTGGCATGAGCTGATTAAATACTGGGTATCCCCAGGACTTTCCAACAAGGTATTAAAAGCAAAGCATAATCATTTTAGTCAATAACCAGAATAAAACAACAAATATTGAATGTAATAAGCACTTTAAAACTATTCAATTAATTGGGTGTTTAGTCTTCAATTTTGTTTAAGTTAATATATCAAATGAAATCACAATAAATACATATTACAGAGACCCAAAATAAACACTATGCTGTATAGCCTTTTGTATCAGTAAAAATAATTGCTGCCTTTCTGTTTCTAATAAATTAGTTACATAATTTCCATTTTTGTTTTAAAAGGTTAGTAAAAATACTCTGATACAGTAAAACCGGGGGTGTTTTTGGATACTGATCCATGCCTAACATACAGTACTAGTAAAAAAAAAAAAAACCCAACCCGTTTTATTTAAATCCAAGCTCTAATTCAGCAGTTAAACAATCGGTTATTTCAGCATTAACACTGTGAATTTCTCTTCTATTAAATACATTACGACTCTCAGGAAACGTAGAAACTGTTGCCAGGAAACCATACTGCTACCTATTTTTTCCTACCTGTATTTTTTTTTTTTTTTTTTCTTCTTATTTTGTCTAAATGGGAACCATTCGGGTTTCATAATCTACATCCCGGGTGCTTGGCCACTACACGGAGTTGCGGCAGCCTGTTGTGTTGGTTGGAAGTTTCCACAGCAGTGTCAGTGTGTAGTTGAAAAACAATCGTAAAGAGATATTTCTTTTTAAGATTAGCATGTTTGATAAATCAAAAGAATATCAAAACAATGTACTCACAGGCAATGTACGCGATCAAAGCGAGAGCAAAAAGTAGCTTCATCATTCTTCTGTTTAAGCCTGAAAGCAGCCAGAAGACCCGCTTCATCATCCGATCCAAGCAACAGATCCAGGAAACCAGTTGGCCACCCTTTCAAGTCCAGCTAGTGCATTTTGGGTCGATGTTGTTTTCGTCTGATGATTTCTGGGTCAATATAAATGCTGGGTGTCACTTAAAATGTAAATAGCTCCTGGGGAGGACAGGCTTTCTAGCTGCTCCTGCAACGTCAACACCAAGCAGTTTACGTGGCTAGCAGCGTAATGTATACAGGTAGCAAACAGTTAGCTGTCAGGTGGCAAGGCACGCTGTGGAGTGATGACAATCATCCCTACGTTAATGCTTATTTAACAGAGTTAACATTACGGGAAAACGGGCTGCTATAGATGATCGTATATCCTGGACAAATGCGTCAGTATTGTCAATACGAACTGCGATATCAAAACAGTACGAACCCAAATGGTTAGCCGTTAGCTTCACATTAGCCGCGTCTTGCTAGCATACTACTTAAAACTCGCCGCCTGTTTTCTTACGTTCACTTCAAAAAACAACACAAAAATTAGTCCCAAATTCGGACTAGGGTGCAAAAACACAACCGCCTCTCATTTAAACGTCCCACGCGTGCAAACATGACGAAGTTGCTACACTCAGCTGGGCCGAAGAATAACTGATGAGCGATTACTCGTCGCTCGATTCATCAGCCTGTATGACGTTCGTTTCACTTTTGCAAAACTCAAACAATAAACCTTTTGTTTCAGTGTCACGTTACTAAGATTTTTCCTTGCTTAGCGTTAAGCAAGCAAGGAAATGCGTGAGTATTTCCTTGCTTGTCGTTTCAAATTTCCAGAAACAGATTGATATTTGTGAATGCAGATGCAATACCAGTTTGATGTTCCCATTTCAGCCAGTGTGGTCTGTTCAGAGCTTTAATGGTTTTTTACTATAAATTGACATCAGACTAAGAATTAATACTTAAATTATTAATCCCTTATTTTTAAAAGTAAGAACAAAGTTATTAGTGAAAAAAATATTTAGTTGGTGAACAATTTGTTTGATTGTTGATACGTTTTTCTGAAATTCTTTAGTTTTATACCAGATATAATAGGACCCACAATTTACCAAAGAGTTCCACTTTTATCACATCAGACAACAGAATATTCTTTAGGCTTACTTACAAGTCATCAGGGGTTTTTGGGAGAGGAGTATTTATGTTGTTTTTGCTCTCCAGTTGATTTTCCCTGTATCTCTCCAAACGATGCCAGCTTTATTTAGTCTCTTTATTCAGTCTGCAGTGCTAGTAGTACTTGTTTTTTGTGACCTTCCATCAATCTACTCTCGGAATGATGTCGGTAGTCCATCACTCCTGAAATAGTTTGGCACATACTGTTCAATGTTTTTTGTGTTTGTGGATAAAGGGTCTTCACTGTGCAATCTCGAAAACTTAGAAAGAGCTTTGTAACTTTTTCCAGACTTGTAGGTGCCAATGGCTTTGCTTCTTATCTCTTACAAAATTTCTGTCAGCAACAGGAACTGCTTGTTTTAGATTTGTAGCCTAATTTATCATGTCAGGCAGGCTCCACATTAGAGATTAGGACCAGGTTTAGTGAGTGTAATTGTACCAAAAATGTAATGAATTACAAGTAACCAATGGCACAAAAAGGGGAAGATTAACTTTTCTTCCCTCTGCAGATAATTAGAAAACTACTTTTGGAATTTACTCAGGTTTGTTTGTTTGGTATGGATAAATAGGATCTGAAATATTTAAACAGGACAAAAAAAGCAACAACAAACAAACAAACAAAAAAAACACAAGCAGAATAAATTTGTATAATATTTTCTCTTGACATTAGTATTTATTTCCCCAGGAAATTCCATTGAGATGAAGAATCTTTTTACAAGAGAATCCTGGCCAAGACTGGCGTCAGCTCACAGTTTGTAAAACTTATCTGTTTGTGTTTGCCTGCAGCTGGATCACAAAGTACTTCTGCAGTTTACCAGATTCTTGTTAAGTTCATACTTCAAAGCATCAATTTAAAAAGTTCAGCTTTGAGGGTCTTACCAAAACTTGTAATTTTTTTTTTTTTTTTTTTTTTTTTGTAGATTATGTCTTGCAGAATAAACTGTCTGTTTTTGTATGGTGCTTTGTGATCTGGGCTTGCTTTGATCCTCCTCTTGAACTGCACCTTAACAGAAATGGTTTCCCAGTAAAGCTTTTATCATATTGACGTTTTTTTTTTTTTTTCTTTTTACACACCACATCATTTTATAAAGTTCTTATTTAAGATGAACCCAATCAGCCAAGCATTCATTGATTTTGAAAGCAGAATGACTCAAAAAAATAAAAGGTCTATATGTTCACTGCAACAGCATAAGCGATGAATAAAAGACAACTGAACTGTTCTTGTTTATAAAGGCTTTTCACATTTTCTTTTTGTTTGGACGTGAAACAGTACCCTTCTATTTCAGTACGTTAGATTGTCATGGTCTGATTGATTGAATCTTCAGCAGCACACTGCATCTGTCAATGGTCTGATTCACACAAGTGAAAGAAATTTATTTTATATATACATGTGCAGCAATCAGTCAGAGGGAAAATAAGAAGTGGCAGAATGTCTTCAGTTTTGTCTCTAGGCAGCTGCTCCACTTCCTGTCATGCCTCCACGTCTCTCATCCGTCAGCCTAAAGCTCTTCAGATGTCATGTCTGTTTGTGTTTTTACAATTCACTCACAGAAACATTAACAGACTTCTCTCTCTGTGAGGTTTCACACATTGCTACGTCCTGGAAGTATTTTTTTTACAGCTTCAAGGAATGTGCAGCCTTTGAACCAGAGGTTTTCAGATCTCTGGTGATAATCTTTATTGCCTTTCTTAATGTTAGTTTTTCATGTTTGTGTTTTTTTGATGTTCAAATAAGCTTTTCTGTCCTCGCCATGATTAAAACAGCTAAAGTCATTAGTGCACAAGTGAATGTTAATATTTTATGTGGCTGCGTTCTCTACGCAGTGTGAAATTTACAAATGCAATCAGACTCCCTTGGAAATACTTCCCACAGATGCCTTGGTGAGAAAGATAGACATGGCTGAGTAAGATTGCTTAATGAATTTATTTTAATAACTGCTCATGGTCTATATTTAATTTGTGAAGAAGCACACTGAAAAAAACAGAAAATCAATTTTTGGTTATCAACTTTTCAATTAATTTCAAATTACCTGCTTAACCACCGGTGACCTTCTTGTCAGGACACAATGTTTATTTAACCCCAACCTATCATGAAATGCTTGGAAAGTGATGAAAGTTTATGGGAAAGAGTTGTCTTCAGCTGAAATAGCTGTTAAATTTTTTTTCAGAAGAAATACATTTACTTACTCATAATGTAATATCCTTTGCTTGTATATGTTTGACATGAGAAATCAAACTAAAATTCTTCAACTTTTCACCTCAAGTGAGAAGGGGATGCATCTGATAGACAACCAGCCAAGGTGAACAACTGTGTAGCTCTGCAGCATACTGTGAAATTGTTGTGAATACTAACCTGGGGGAACAATAATGTAAATAAACACTGAATTTTATCAATTCACACTGGTGTGATTCACAATAAGGATAAGAAATTGGTTCACAAATTTAATCAAACAAGCCCCACTGTGAGGCCTTTGAAGGGCACATTGCAGTGATGTGAAAGAGTTTGTTTTTTCTTTGACACTTTGATCTAGGGTTCTGCCATTTTGGGCTCATTTCGTGTTTGTACACTAGATTTGTCTGGTGCTGTCTTATGATCTGTTAAGTTATCTTGTCTCCTGTTTTTTTTTTTACTTTGTTTTGGGGGATCTTACATTTAGTGGATTCTTTTGCTCATTTCTGGCAAAGGTTTTCTGATCTGAATTGAATTCAGAAACACTTCACTGCTGTAACTCATACTGAACTTCAAAAAGTTGCTGTTGAGGTTCACTGCTGTGAGCAGGAAGGATCCCCTGTAGTGGTTTGTGTTACAGCAGTAATGAATAAGTCTCTGACTGAAGAGGATCCAGGGTTATCCATAATTTTCTTGATTTCATGAAGGATCCTTTTTACAGTTGTCTCCAGTTAGTCCCCAGCAGTTCCCAGAACAGAATCAGCCTTTTTATCAGGTTGCTGTGCCTTTTTAAGTCCATGGCTCTGATGCTGCTACAACAAATGATGGCAGAAGAGATCGCACTCTCACCAACAGACTCATAGAAACTCAACATTGTTAAGGAATACAGTCTCCTATCTCTGTTTTTTGTTACTAATTCTCAATAAGTTCATGCTCCCCTTCAGTTGTTCCACATTTAGTTATTTAGATTCACGTGTTTATTGTTGCATTAATCACTCTGCAATGTGTTTACCCTCTATTTTTTAGATTTTCAGCTTTGTCAGGTCCACCTTTTACTCTCTGTATGCATCACCGTTTTGCATGTCATTGATTTCTTTTCTTGACACCAAGACTTTGTGAAAGAAAATGCTTTATTATTTGCCAACCTGCCTCTTGTGTGTGCTTTGCTTTTTGATTCAGACACATCCATCCATGTTCATGTTCAATCACTGCATGTCATCACATGCCATACAGGTCAGGTAATGAACTAATTGAGGTATTTTAAGACAAGGAAAGTTCTGAAACATGCAAGGTATTGGCCCTTGAGGAAAAGCTTTAAATTGTATTTCTTAAAAATCACGATCTACAAGTATTTATCTCTATTTGACATAAAAAAAAATACACAACAAAACAAAATTGTGTTTCTCTTGTCCTAATCAATGACGCATAGTCTTCTTTCAGACAGGAGATCAGTGAATTGATAGGTGGTTTTAATCTCCCCTACTTCAATTACTGCTCTGGGTTTCACCTCAGATATTCACCACAGCATCAGGATATACTGTAGATGTCACAGAAGTGCTTTTGGGATCTTGATCTCGGCTGTTAGCAGTGCAAGTTCCTCCATATCGATTCAGAAACATTGTGCTTTAGTTACCAAAAAACTAAAGCACATGTGTAAACAACACATCCCGTGGTGTAAAGACAAAGTAGTGGTGCATTTGGTTCCTGGGTAAACCTGGGTAAAGCCCATTTACCCAGGTTATTCTGGGTTTCTAACCTGGCAGCTGCTGTGTGCTTGTCTGATTCATGCTAATCCATCTGACAGAGCAGTGCAGGTCCGGCCTATTCTCTGCCTCTCACCCAAGGGCAGGTGGGAAAGTCAGTGACCCCTGGAGGCCTTTGCTTGATGGCTGGAAATGACAGTATTATGTACATATTTTGCCTCTACCCATATTTCTCGTGTCCTGTTTGTTTTGATTTGCAATATTACCTATTGGCTTTGCTTTTGCAACCTGTGAGCAGAAACAGGTAGGTGATGATCCAATAGGCGAATCAAAATAGGCTGCTAGGTAAATCCAGCTGTGGAGATGGGATGTGTTGCAGGACAGTGATCAAGTTGAATCCTTTCATTGTAATTAGGAAGATAATCAGTACTCAGCCGAATATATAATTCAATTAGTTTTTCTCTGTTGGGCAGTAATTGTCCGTTTGATGTATTTAGACTGGCAGGAGGATGCCTCTCGTTTTTGTTTACCTCCTAAGGGTGTTGAATTTAAAGTAGATTATTTAATTCAAACTCTAACATAATCTAAGGGTGCATTTATGCCACAGGGATCTTTTCTAGCAATCAAGATAGATTTATATCTTGATTGCTAGATCAAGATATAATCTTGATCTAGCAATCAAGATTGCTAGATCAATATATATATATATA
>NW_015113999.1:123913-134429 GCF_001443285.1 Poecilia latipinna | reverse complement strand
TATATATATATATATATATATATATATATATATATATATATATATATATATATATATATATATATATATATATATATATATATATATATATATATATATTAACTTACTTGAACTATTAATAGCAATGAGCATGTAAATAATATAAATGCTTGATTTTAAAAAGTAACTTCTTATAAAAAGGCAATTTCACTTTAAAAGGTTTGTTTGTTCTGGGAAGATGATGAAAACAAAAAAAACCTTCATCTTTATCAAACATCACTCCCTCAGCAGACAGAGTGGAAAACTAAAAATTTAATGTTGGAAGCAGTGAGATAACATAATTTCAAATGAAAGACATTCATGACCGTTTACACCAGATCATCTTTGACATGTTTAACGTGGTTATATAATTGCATACTGATGTCCCTCAGGGATGATTTTTCTGAACATCCCATCTGCCGGGGGAGTTGGGACATCTGACAGCTGTTAATGACCGAAATTAGCATAAAAACATGCAAAATAAAGATTTGCCTTGCATGCTCTGACCCTGATATTATTACAACAAGAACTCCTGCTGTGTAGCTACATTAACAGAACTAATTTACAATTTTCTTGAGCAATCTTCGCTTGGAAATGTCGAGCGAGAGTATCAGCATCAAAAGGTATTTACTGCTAAGTGGGGTCGTGCCACAGCTCTTGTGAAGCTATAGTGCAAATTCAAAACAATTCTATAACAAAACAAACATAGTGACTCAGAAACAAGTGGCAGAGAGATTAAAATAAATCATTAAAAGGATTCTCTATCGAAGAGTTGTGTAGTTTGTGCACTTAGTGTGCAGCTTTGATGAAAGTTGGACTGTTTGCTAATTAAAGGGAAGTTTGAGTGTACTTTCTAAAGAATAAACCTTATCCACCCAAGCTGACAGTGAGCAATGACATTCTGACAGAAACATGGACGGCACGTCATTCTGAGAGATATGAGAAACCAAACTCCAGCTGAAGGTGAGAGCCAATATGTGTTAATATCAGAAAACCATGAACAATGTTGGGAAACAGTCTTTCTTTCTTTTTTAAAAAATTAATTTTATTAATTTTTTTTTACACTCAAAACATTCAGACAAGAATAACCAGAGTAAATACAGCAAGTAGTTTCATTTATCGAAAGAAAAAAGATGGCTGATGTGTGTGCACGCGCACTTGTGGGTGTGAGCGTGTGAGCGTGTGCGTGCGTGCGTGCGTGCGAGCGTGTGTGTGTGTGTGTGTGTGTGTGTGTGTGTGTGTGTGTGTGTGTGTGTGTGTGTGTGTGTATGTTAAAGTTATTTTCTTTGAGCTTTACCACCCTAAAAAGTTACTACCGTGACCTGGGGTCATCAATGAAATTTTTTTAATGTTTGATCTCGTTTAATGAATTAAGTCTGGACTGGGAAAAAAAAAAAAAAAACATACTATCTTCAACAAACCTAGTCTTTTTTGTTGTTTTCAGCACTTCTGCCCCTCTTGATGTAATGATACCGTAGGCTGTGATGTAAAACCACCCACGGACATCTGCACTGCATCTTATTTTTTTTGTCATTTATGCTGCTTCATCTACTTGCCCCAGGCTTTTCAGCCAGTATTCACACCAGCTGATGTTTTTTTTTTCTTTTTAAACTTTCTTTCCATTCAGATAATTAACTCTGAATGAAAACACTTCTTTTACATTTGTTAACCTCTGTGTAACCAAGACAGTCCCTTTCCCCCCCCCAATATGAACCAACACATCAAAATTGAAAGCCTTGTTGATATAAATTAATGGAAATGTTTTCATTTTAAATGCGTATTTCGCGTTAAAATAAATGCCACAAAAACACGCACGCGCCTCCCCAGACTGCCACGGTCTTTCGTGACGTAAGAGCAGCCGTGCCTTTAAAGCTGCTGGAAACCACTGCATGTTAATCCTGCTGGAGTCTGCACTGTGAGGACGGATTACAATCAACTCTAATGCACTTGAAGATGACAGGCTTCCCCGAAGCATTAATACAGTGGTATCCTGCTTCAATTTGACCTGGCACGGTGTTGACTTTTTAGCAGAAATGTGAGGCTCATCAGCAGAAGCTGATCTGATCTCTCTGCGCGCTGAACACAGAAGGAGTGATGCATTGAGGTTAACAGGTGTCCCCCCCACCCCCCGTCCCCTTTCTTTTTTCTTCTTGGAAAGGAGTTTTCATTTTGGAGGTATGTGCGTTTTGAACTTAACGCGAGGCTCTCAGGTTGCGCGAGCAAAATCAGCCCAGGGAAAAACTTGAGGAAAAATACCGCTTTTCTTAAAAAAAACAAAAACAAAAGAAAACAAAACTTTCCACGTATGAAATGAGTCGCACGGTTGCTTTGTCCAGTGCGACCAAACTCCTCCAGATCAAAGACAGAGTTAGATGAATGGACCACAGGATGTTTTCTGGTCAGGGTGCTGTGAATTACAGCTTCAACCAGAGCGATGACCTGGAGCCCGGCGACGCGTCCGCGGGCGCGGCGAAGCTCTCCCCGGCGGGCTTCGTCGTGCTTTCCGTCGTCCTGGGCTTCATCATGACTTTCGGCTTCCTGAACAACTTCATAGTCCTGCTGCTGTTCTGCAAATACAAGAAGCTGCGCACGCCGGTGAACATGCTGCTGCTGAACATCAGCGTCAGCGACATGCTGGTGTGTTTGTTTGGAACCACGCTCAGCTTCGCCTCCAGCATCCGGGGAAAGTGGCTGCTGGGGCGCGGCGGCTGCAGCTGGTACGGCTTCATCAACTCCTGCTTCGGTACGTGTCTTCTTCTGCTCTCACAATCTCCAGCAGAACGTGTCCAACTCAGTTTCGTTTTTCGATTTAATGCATTGGTTTTTACTTTTTTTTATTATTTGAGTGATACAAACACAAATAACCAATGAAATTGGCATAAATCCTACATGAGGGACACATGTACAGTGTACATGCAAGAGACAGATGTCACAGGAGGGAAGAGGGAACAGAGTGATATTTTTGTTAAACAAATTCCCTTTTAGACTTGGAATAGCTACAGTTTTTACATGTATCTGTAGTTTCTTTAACTATAACTTTATGGTGCATTTAAAAAAAGAAGGATGGCTGACTTAACTTCACAATGAAATCCTGTCAGCTACTAACACACTGCCTGTCTATAAAGCCCTAAAGCAAACAGTCGCTACCCATATTTAGCAAAGCAGATATGGTTTTGGATAATTATAGGATAGATGATCATATTTCAGCTGGTAGCAGTGATCAGCCTCGTTTCTTAAACAACCATGTCAGCAGACACATCCATGTGGTCAGGAAAAATATGTTCATTTATTTTAGAAAGACTTGATGAATAGTAATCCAGTAATGAAAACATCTAAGGGGATTGCTGGAACTTCCCAAATATTTGGTGAAAAACCTTCCAATGCATTATTCAGAACAGGAATGATAGTGGGGGAACCACCATATTTACAATAAGAAGTGTGTTTGTAAAAAATAAACTTTAAAGATTATGATTAGCAATTTCTTAAATGTGTGGTGAAACCAAACACAGTAGAACTCACAGGGTTTTTTTTTTCAGTAGTGAAAGTAAGAACGTTTCCACACATAGTGCGAAGGAAGCTCAAGGAATTGGGACGAAGCGGATCTGTGAGGGTAACCAGGGAAAAACTTTGCTGGGCAGCAGAAAGACTGGAGTCTGGATCAATGGAAAAATGCCATGTGTGTTGATGAATCCAGATTTTACCCTGTTACAGAAGAAGAGAGGCAGAGGAAGTGATGCACCCATCATACTTTCTGCAAAAGCCTGAAGGGGTACTGCTGTGATCTGGGGTTGTTGCAGTTGGCCAGATCACAGACATAGACAGTGCCAGGTTATTAGGCACTGCACACTCCCTGGTTACCTTAAAGTTGAAGGATCTTTGGTTTCCACTCATTAACTACCTCTGTGTTTCATGATCATTTTACACATCTGAAATAAACTCTTGCAATTAAGGTAGATGTGTTGCCTTTCAGCCATCTGACTGGCAGCAACAGGTGGGGAAGCGAGAGTGCATCAATAGATAATTGCTCCATTCTGACCTTGAGCAGTCTCTCTAGCTATAGTTATTTTAACATACAGTACAGATTATAAACCAGTTGAAATGAATAGAGCTTTTCAATAAGATACCTATTTCAGTAAAGTTTGAAATGGCAGCAAATCTCTTAAATTGTCAAACCTAATTAGATGCTGCGCTGGAAGTATTTTTCTCTTGTTGTACAACCGGGACAGAGAGGCTGATGGAGATTAGAGGCACTAATGTTGTTTCTACTTGGGTAGCAATGCAATTATAAAAACAATTATTTTAAATGCGGCAAATTTGCTTTCATTCAGAGCTTTAAGGCGGTTGTTTAACTAATAGTTTCTGACAGTTTGGGCAAGATTAGAAGATGACACGCTATTATTCTGACATGCACATTAGCAAGTGTTATATTATTACTGAATATTTCAGAGTTGGGTTAAATCTGTCGCATTTTTTTCATGAGGGACTTTTACTGCAGAGCGAGAGAGTTTTATTTACCATATTGTTTGCACTGCGATGCACAAACTGCAACTGTGACAGTTTGAAAATGGTGAAAAATACCTTATTTAGTTATCACTTAAAATGTCTGCTCAAATCTGCACTCACTATAGAAAACTAAAATCCAATTTTTACAAACTATCTCACCATGTTCAAGATACACTTTCCCTTAAAGACAAACACTAAAGTTAGTTTTTTTTATGTACATGTTTTGATGCCGATGCTGGGGATTGCAGAGACTGTGGCTGAAGACTTTTTGTGTATCTGTCCAGAAGGTGGTGTGACAGAGTAACAAATTGGATTCTCCAGTAACTGCTTCTGGAAATATTAGATAAGACCGCTGAGCTCATTTGCATTCTTGTTAGCTGCATATTGCAGGGATACTAGCTGAACAGCTGATATCAATGTGAAGTCCCAGGAGACTGGGCCATCAGGTGTGAGTGAACAAATAAACCAGAGCTTGTAAAGCCCAAAAACTAATTTCGTTTTACCAATTACTAGAAAATCCTTCGGCTCAGAGCATCACTTACCTGAAGAGCTTCAAAATGGACATTTTCTTTTGCATGATTTGACCAGAACCAACAGGCAAACAGCTACATATGTCTCCTGATGTTAAATGTAATGGCAAAGTTCTTAATCAGCATTTTACCTGCCATTTCTACAAATTTTACCTATCTTACTTGTCATTCTGCTACGTTAAATGACAGGCAGTGGTTTAGGCTTGAGCTGCAAGTGAAAGACCAAATGTCATTCTGAAGTGTTGCAAATAGATTCCATTAGCTGCAAAGTACAAGAGGCAACACGGACAGCAAATGCTTATTTCAAGGCGTGATTTTTAAAGCTTTCATAATTTGCTGTCAGGCTTCAGATAATTTCTGGTTTTCCACTTTCAATAATGTCAAGCGTGTCGACAACCGACGCAGACGGCTTGTTAATTTTGCTGCCTTTAGCTGATATACAATGCCTTGCAAAAGTAATCATATATACACATTGAACCTTTTCACATTTTGACTCATTATGGCCACAAACCTCTTTGTAAATTATGTGGATTTTATGCATCTTTGCTATGTCAAAGGAAAATGGCAAATTGGGTCTGACTTTTTCACGGGCAAAAATATCAGATTAGGGTCACATTCACCTGCTGTGTGAACGTAGCTTATCCTGGCAGGCGTGCTGCTGTGCCATTCACTTTCCTTGTTCATGTGATTGACTGAAGACAGCTCTGTGACTTGCTCAAGGTTGAAATGTTGTTTCATAAGCTAACTCTGCTTTTAGCATTTCTACAACTTCATCCCTGAATGGTCTGCTCTGTTTCTTGGCCTTCATGATGTAGTTTGTTCTCTTATCTTCTCCAAAAAAACCTCTGAGGCTTTCACAAAACCACTGCACTTATTCTAAAATTAAATTATTTACAAGTGGACTCTGTTTGCTCTGATTTTTATTCTCAGATTCTTACTCCTAAATGAAGTAACACTGAAATGATAAACAGCGGAGGGTACAGGAACATTTTAAAAAGTCCACTTTGAGCATTTTTTGCTATAATTTTATGGACATTTTCAGTTTTCAGACACTGACAGTTGGCACAGGGAATCGTTTCTTTGCATAGTCAAAAGATTTTTGTCATTAGTCTTGAATTTACATGTTTTTTTGTTTTCCATGCTCTAGATGCAAAAAAAAATTCATTACTTTGCTTTTGTACATGTTTGCTATTTTTCCTGGCTTTAAAGCCAAAATTGTATTTAATAATTATTTATATAATTTAATCACAGAATAAATTTCTTTTATTAGCAAGTGTTCAAAAACATTTAATAGCCCATCTTTATTAAAACAACTTTTTCTTTAGGAAGATCAAGAGCAAAAATATCTCTTTGGATTATAAAGGCTGCTGACCTCATTTGTATTGCATAAATCCAACAAAACTTTTGATTTAACATGACAAAATCTTAAGCAACTCTCTGCATACAGAACAAAAGACTTGAAAAGGTTTATTGAGACAAGTACATTTCCATCAAAATATCTCTAATTTCTCTGCACCTATGGAGCAGTTTTGAACTTAGTCTTATTTGTTTCTATATTCATGTTTGTTTGCTTTCTTATAATTTCAGAGTGGGGGATTTTGGTGAAGCATTATGATAATTTCATATCCAGAAGCATTGAATATTTCATGCTGTGTTAAAAATGAGCAGGTGTTTGGACTTCATCTTGCCTCTGGCGTCTGTGCTGCACGGAAGGCGCATGATTTCTGCATGAACAAAGCTTGATCCACTGCCCTTCTGAATTTTCCTGTATATTCTGTTGTGTCATGGTACGGGCATATCTGGTGGAATGCAGGCCTTGATTCTTAGAAATGAAAGTCTTTTCCTTTCAAACGTACAAAAAAAGTACGAAGTTGGTCTTTGTGCTCATATTTTGAGGTTTAGATAGTAATTGAACCTGGAACTGGAAAGTCTTTTGGCATTTTACCAAATCATTCCTTTGTTGGGGCAGCAGTACACAATCATTCACAGCTTTTGTGGGTGCCAGTCAAACATAATAGATCTTAACTTTAATAATTTATTTCAGCAAGACATCGTTCTTGCTTTTTTTTGCTTTTACTTCAGATAAGATTGCCAGGAGACTAACCAGAGAATCATAATCAAAGATTAATTTGCATTAAGTTGCAACGTCACGATTGATCACCATATGCTCCAGCCGGCTCGATTCAAACAGGGATAAAAATCAAGCAAGGCGCACAAAGGATCTCATATATTCTCCTGAGGAATGGCAAAGACACAGACATCTGCCATCTTTTCCAACATCTGTGTCATATCTCATCTGCTGTACAATCACCTTTTCAATCTGTTTACCTTTTGCTTTTCTATATGGAACCAAATGCCAGGAGCTGGCCTCAGTGGGATGACTCATGCTCATCTGCTTTCAGTCTTTATGTCTTGACTTTTACCTTGTACGTGTGAGATTCCTGCCTACCTGTTGCCGGCTTCCGCAGCATGCCTGTCTGCGGATAGTGTTCGTTTCAAGTAAGCATGTTTTTTTTTTAAAACGACACGGTCTTCTTTGTAACTTGGCCTTGCGGTAGCGCGCCTCCCCAGCATGGTATGTCGCTACAGGGGATCTTAACGTTGCCAAATGTTGAGAAAACAAAAAAAAACAAAAAAAAACCAGACTTACTCCTATAAATACACTGTTGTATTGTGATTTATATAATGTATATACAATCTTTTACATAGTTTTTTTCTCGATTAAAGCCTTTTGTTTTTTATAGAAAGGAACTCTTCATATGTTCTTCAAAAGATGTTTCACTTTTATTTGTCGAATAGGTCTCGTTCAGTTGCTTGTTGCACAGGCTCAAACATCCTGGGTGTAGGGAAGGGTGTTCATCTGCTTTCAATCTGCTGGTTGTTTAGAGCAACAAATAGATTGAGTTGTTTCTGTGACATACTGCATGCCCTCAGTAATTGTATTCTTCTTTTATTTTTGATCTCTTATCTCATGTTTCCTGTGGCCTGTACTGGGAAGAAGCCTCAGTTTTTCACTGCAGTCTTTGCTGCATCTGGCTTTTTTGACTCGGTCAGGCTGAGCGGTCTCATGATTTCCTTTGAGTACATCCCCGATCGATTTTTAACTGGTCATATGTGAGGGTAAACCACACACCTCCCTTGACTTATTCCCATTTAAATACCCCCGATTCACTGGTGCTAATATTTGGACCACAACGTGAATTTACTCATCAAGACGTTACCCATTCTACGCTGCGCCACTTTGCAGTCTACGCTTGAGGTCTGCACCTATTGTCTGTGAGTACAAGCAATAACCCAGGTCAGCTTGACACGACGTTGGTTAATTGCATTTACTCAAAAGGCAATTTGTAATTTTGTCCTACACGCCCAGTGGGTTCACCCAATTCACATGATGTCAATCAGCAATAGATAGATCTTGTAATTGGGGCAACTGACTGGAGCACTTGTGCCAGCCATGAATTTCGCCCCAGGCAAAGAGCCACATACAGAAAACTGATAAACTCTGTCAGGCTGAGCGGTCTCATGACGAAAGTCAGCTCCGGCTTTCCTTTCAGTACATCCCGATCAATTCCCTATTCCCTACATTTCTGCAAGTAGAAATAGGGAACTTAAAATATGAAAGCTTCCACGCAAAAATCTGAGTGAGCATTTGTATTGTGTAAAATAAAAGAATTAAGAACAGAAAATGGCCACGAGTTGCTCTTAGTGCTACTGCTGTTATGAATTTCAATAAACGTTTGGCATGTAATTTACCTTTTGTGTTACGTTTTTAATTTAAATCCTGGCACAGTTAAATGCTACAGAGAACTGATAAAAAGCTAATTAAATAAAGCATGTAATTGCTAAAGTTGGTACATCTATAATGTCAGGCAACTACAGAAAGTAAAACTGCTTCAGCGACATGAGAAAGCAACGGAAACTTGTTTTACCTTAAAGTAATGTTGCTTTATAAACCCCAGAGCTTTCTCAGTTCATTTCTTTTTAAGAAACAGTCTTGCTCATATTTTGCATAATGGTGCGTATCAAGTGCCTTAGAAGTTAAGGCAACTAATGGATGAAATTCTATGCTCTATGCTTTTCATGTAGTTTGGCTGATTTGTTTGTGGAGACGTTTGTTGTTTTCTTTTAGCTTTGATTTACTGCAAGTCTGGAATGATATGGTTGAACAAGCTGCATCTAAAATTTTCAAACTTTCATCACAAATTAGATTAATTTGCAAAATGTACAAAATTTTGCAAAATGTAAAAAATAAGTGTTTATTGCAAGAAGCAATAAACTTCTTGCAGTAAATTCTTAAAACAAAAACAGTTTTAATATTACGGGTAGCTAAGAAAAAAAAACAAAAAACAAACAAACACGCAAAAGATTTTACAAAGCAGCGGTAAATAAACCATGTTTGGTTCTGGTTTCTGCAGGTTAGACTCGAACCTGATCGCCTAAATGGTCCAAAAGGTATATTTATTTAAAATCCAATCCAAAATTTATTCCTTTTCTGGAAAGATTGCAAAGTTTTTGCATATTTTCTGTTTTCTCGAGATGATTATCCAAAAGCAGTTTTTCCCTTTTGGAAACTACGCTCTCCCCTCAGAGCAGACGTTGTTCAATCATAAGTTCAGAAGAAATACGAATACATTTCTACAGGTTGCAACATGTAGAAATGCTTTTACTGTTATTTTGTTTCTCAGGATTATTGCAATATAATGAAAGCATACAGGACTTAAGCTGTGTGTTATTATTAGAGAAGTGAATAAAATATTTCTTGTATTTCCCTTGCTTTCATTTACATAACATAGTCATAATTGTATGGTGGCTAAGTGACAAATTAAAATACTGTAACATCATAGCCATTAAGGATGGATTTAATTGTGGAAAACAAGCTTAACAGATGGTATTACACATCAGTCCTGTGATTAACAGCAGCAGCACAGATGCTTTAACCCTCATGGGCAAAATGACTACGGTGTGTTTGGTTACAAATATCCTTTCAAATATTAATGCTCTATGAAAAGATTTTGAAAATGTTGTAAACGTCTCTTGACTTGGCTGATTGATGAGAAACAAAAACTTTGTAAATCCAGAAATTGAACAGGTGCCACCGCCCTGTGATAACTGCTTCTCCATTTGCACGCCGCGTGAAAGCCAGCTGCGAGCCGTAGTGTTGGGGGTTTCACTTCTAATCTGGCGCAAACTAAAAGCAGATGTTTCTAATAAAAGGGAAATTACTCCCCAGCTGAAGGCATACAGGTAGAATAACCAACATCATATACGGACAATGACATCAATAAACTGAAATTGGTATTATTATTATTATTATTATTATCATCATGAGAACAGCAAATGCTCCAGGAAATAAATATAAACAACAAAGGAAATCAGTTAAAAGTTTTTTTCCTTTTTTTTTTTTTTTTTTTTTTCCCCCAAAAGGTTTTTAAATCTTTCCCACTTTTTTGGGAAAAAGGACAATC
>NW_015113999.1:104264-120851 GCF_001443285.1 Poecilia latipinna | reverse complement strand
TTTTTTTTCTTTTTTTTTTTTTTTTTTTTTTTGCCACAGACAGCATTTTAATAGCTTCCATACTGTTTAGGAAAAGAGGCAATTCCTCAATGGAAATCCTCGTTACACGCTTCATGTAGCATGAAAGTCTCCCCTGGCTGTGTTGTAACTCAGTCCTTCTGAACCTTAAAAAAGAAACAACAAAAAAAACTCCTGCTATTTTCTTAAACAAAGTGCTAAAGGCAGCATGAATATCTGATATTAATCTTTACTTTACTTGACATCAATCCCACTAGAGTCTTTCCCAGAAACCAGAGAAGTACTAGGCACTGGATGTGTGCAGATCTTGTCTCCTGTACCCACCCGTACCTCCTGCTTACTCTTTTCCCATGGGGTGTGCATCTTAGAAACCTTTGGCAGTGACAGCTAAGCTGAGAGCTGCTACAACTTGTTACGAACAGAACAAAGTAGGAAAAGCACAAGAAGGAGAGAGACTTTCACTGGGTTCTTTTTCTTTAATCTCTGATTAAAGCTCCTTGTCAGACTTTTCTGGTGAAGTTACTCGCCATACAGATACCCTTTATGAAAAATGTTCAGCTACATAACAGCAGATCAGAAATCCGATGGCAGCAACTTGTTGCCTTGAGGCATCTAGAAAGAAAGAAGACTTTAAAGAAAGCTGGTAAGCAAACTGAGTATCAGGATTGGGGAAGAAAGGAGGTTACAGTAACTTTGAACTTGGCGTGGCTGTTGGTGTTTAACAAAGTGGTCTGATCTACTTTTCATTGATTTAGTTCAAAGTGCCTTGCATAATAAAAACACAAGAATAAGAATACATTCAAAAATACAGTTAACAATTGACAAACCAGTGACAAACATTACATTTTGACGAGTGCCATCATCAAAACGGTCAAGACACATCAAACATGTTGGCCAACATTCAAAAGCAACTCTAATCTTGTTGTAAAGGCTCCCAGTGTTTCAGCTGTTCTGCCGTTTTCTGACAGTTTGTTCCAGATTTGTGGTGCAGAGAATCTAAATGCTGCTTCTCCAAGTTTGGTTCTGGTTCTGGGGATGCAGAGCAGAGCAGAACCAGAAGCGCTATACAACTATTGGCCATTTACCATGTTTATCGTTTGTACTTTTCCTCTTTACTCAAACCCGTACATCGAAAACAAAAATGTTTGAGATGTGTGAGAGCAATGCATGGATTTCAGAGAAACTGGACAAGAACAAAGCGGTTGGTGGTCAGAGTACCCGTCAGAGAATCGAGTTTGAAAAGAATATCACCATAAATCAGCGCATGTGGAAATGATGAACCAGGTTTAATTTATTGCTCAGTGAGCAATCATTAACTCAAGTAGCAGCGAAGGCTTTGCTGCACCTCAGAGTGCTAGAAATGGAGTTAGCTGACAGTTGAGTGGAGCTCTTCATTTAATCACCTGTCATAAGAAATTTTTTGGTTGCTGCTAAAGTCTCTAGTTTGTTATTGTTAGCCACATATCTGGAGGAGCAGCGACGTACCAGCGCTAGCTTCTTTGTGAGTAAATTCCCAGGGGAAAATTAGTGAATTTGAAGGCTATCTAAAAAAGTCTGTCTCTGTCTTTGTTCCCCAGGTATTGTTTCGCTGATCTCACTGGTGATCCTCTCATACGACCGCTACAGCACTCTGACTGTCTACAACAAGCGCGGACCAGACTACCGTAAGCCCCTGCTCGCTGTTGGGGGGTCTTGGCTTTACTCCTTGTTTTGGACAGTGCCTCCTCTGCTTGGCTGGAGCAGCTACGGCTTAGAGGGGGCTGGAACGAGCTGCTCCGTCTCCTGGACCGCTAAGACCGCCGAGTCACATGCCTACATCATCTCACTGTTTGTCTTCTGCCTGGGTCTGCCCATCCTCGTGATGATCTACTGCTACAGCCGCCTGCTCTGGGCAGTCAAACAGGTACAGTGGCGCTGGGTATTCACGAAGTTTGTTTGTAGAGGAACAATTGTGGCACGTCATTCTGCAATGTTGAAGACAAAATTACAAACAGTGGCTCCAAATATTTTCAGCTCCACAGAGCAACTTTGTCCTGCTACTATTTCTTGTGAAGTATTCAAACATCACCAATGATCTCACTAAATTTAAGCATGTTGTCGCGCAACTATTTTTAGCATCTTTCAGCTTTTTATTAGTTTTTTTTAATTTTTTATTAATCCACAGTTTTGCAACGGTTATTCTAAAAATATGCCTTTACCAAAGATTAACACATACTTTGGATGAAGCTTTTTTTAATTAATACCTAAAATGTACCTCTCCAAAAGCTTTTGTCAATTTACAGCACCCTCCAGATTTAATTGAGTCCTTAGTTAAGAGAAAAAGTATTAAATATAAGATGATGCATCTATTCTTATAGTAGCATTATTTTACACTGAAAAAACTCACTTTAGGAAATATTTATGTATATTTTTTACAAAATTCTACAAATATTTTCACTTCTGCGAATACATTCTGTCCTTTACCAATAGGACATCAAATAGTCTTTGTTTTTTTTTTTCACAAGATTAGAGCATGCAGGGGAACCTTTGGCCATTTCTCTTTGCGCTGAGATGGCCATGATTGGTCAACCTGACACAAAATCAACCTGATTTTGGATTTGGATCAGTGTCCTATTAAAAGATCCAATGGTGAACTATTTTTTTAGTTTTATTGCTAGAAGACCCCAGGATTTTATTTGTATGTCAAATAAAACCTCTGGAGGAAAAACGGGCCCACAGCATCATAGATCCGTAACATTGGGCATGAGGTGTGTCTCTGCTAAATGATCCTTTGTTTCAGCCAGCTGGAGTTTGTGTTGCCAAACAGTAAAATTTTAGTTTGTCATTATGCTAAAGTCCCAGGATTGCTTAGTAAACTCCTTATCCATATCCAGCTCATACTTGTTTAAACTTTGACTCTGTAATCAACTTCAGTTCAGTTCCAGAACTCGAGACCTTTGCTGCCTGTCTTCCCCATTCTCTTTGCCCATTTCCTGTCTGATTAATAGAGACCACTAGTGCCTCAAGATCCTTGGGGAAGAAGAAAAGGGTTTGATTCTATTTATTTTGTAAGAATTGTTAGGATAACATTTTGAAAAAGAAAAAAATTAAATGTGAGAGTTTTTTATGCTCATGATGAAGGTGAAATTTTCTAAAAGATTTTCATGTTGCTGCTGCTGCAAGAAAAGATTCAGTTCATGATTTATGGTTTTTCTTTTTAAGGAAGCAATTTTCTTTTTAAGCAGCAATTCTGACCAGTCTTCCTTGGATAGCGATGAGAAAAATGTTCAAACTTTTATTGAAAAAGTTTGGCTAAAATCCTCCATGTACTAAAGATTCAGAATACTGTAAATACAGGACGTGCTCTTGAAGCACCTCCTAGTGTTGACCTTATTGCTTTGTTATGAGTTGGGGAAAAAACATGCATCTGCAGCTACTGCTGTTTGTTCTCACACAAAACACTGTCATTTGTGAGTTATTTTCAAAGTGTCCAAATTAGCTGCATTTCAGTAGATTTCACCTTCAGTCAGTGGAAATATAGCATGTATAAGTCTTTTTTGCGCTATTTTTAGTGTATTATGTTCTTTGGTCGCTACATACCAATTACTGTGATGCGGTCATCCTTGTTCAAAGAGAAGATATTTCTGTCTTGTCTTTTGCATTCCCTGGTCACTGATTTGTAGACTGGAATTTCATTCTTTTGTTTTTATCCGCATCGAGGAAGGAGGGTTGTTGGTGCATGTAAACCTTAAAATGTGTCCAGAAATGTCCAGTGTTGACCGATGTCCGTATTTGTTAGCCTGTATTCAGAGTCTGCCAGGATGACTCCTCACCATGCACTGAAATGTTAATTTGGTTACTACCTTGGCTGAGTTAGCATTGAGAAGCTGTTTGCTGTAAGATGCAACAAACGCTGGGAAACACAGAGAAAAAAACAAAGAAAAGAAAAAAACAAGCTTACAAAAACCTGAATACAATCCCATTAAGTTGAGCTGTATTATGCTGGGTAATAGGAAAAACATCTTAAGCAGCTTAGCGGAAAGCTTTATGTCTGCATCCATTTTTTGAGATGAAATCACTTCATCCTAAAGGCAAAACTTCATATAAAGAGACAGAGGGGAGTGCTGTAGGTAACTGCATCAGTGAACTGGAAACTTCCGGGCGAGGTTGTAATCCTCTTGTGTTTGTGTATCCATAGATAACTGAAAATAAACGTATTTCCCTGCCAAATATGCATGTACAGTCAAGAAAGGAATCGGTTTCATTGTGTCTTTGTTGATGTGAGACTTTGGGAAATGGCTGTGTTTTACAGCTCCATAATACATTATTTTATTGCACATTTATTCATTTTTGACATACTTTATTGCCCTCTTAATATGGAAATAAAGAGCTAAAAGCGTCTCCTTCCCCCGGCCAAAAAACTTCCACTTATAGGTCGTGTATGCGTGTCTTTCTATGTGAGGGCACAAATTCAAAACTAAGAAATAAAGTCATCTTGTATTGCATATAGTTGGTGCTGGAGATTATCACCTTGTGTGATGCTCCAGTAAGCCTCTGCCACTTCTGGCTGGTGTGGTTTATGTAGCATGCCATGTCACCATGGAAATGCATCTTTAGAAGAGTACACACTAGCAAAAAAAACAAAAACAAACAAAAAAAAAACATTAATATTTCACAAATTAAATAAGAATTTGAGCTGCTTGTCATGAGTTGGAGGGACACGTTAGACACTTGTAACATCTTTTTTCAGCTTTTCATAAGGTTTGGTCACAACATTCTTCTAGATTGACTCTGGAGTCGGGTTAGGATTCAAGATTTTCTTTTTCTTCATTTTGATTCACATCCAAACTATGTTTTGGAATCTGGTCTGCTGAAATTAGACTTTTCTCCATCTCACCCCCCCTGTTATCTGTGGAGTTCCTCAGGGATCCATCTTGAGGCTCATTTTATTCAAACTGCACTTGATTTTTTTTGGGTCATATCATCTGTAAATATAGTGCCTCATGCTTTTATGAGGCACTGTGCATGCTCCTGAGTCCTAATGATATGTTACCTGATTTTCATTCATTTATTCATCGGCTATACCCACTTATCCTTGCAAGGTAGTAGGAGGGGTGGTGTTTGTCTCAAGCAGTGAGACGTGGGATTCATTATGGACTGATTACCAGTCCATCACAGGGCAACAAAGAGACAAAAAAGGCTTTTTAGATAATTAACCAAACATTTACATTTGGACTGTGAAAAGAGGCTGGAGCCCCTGAGGAAAACCCAAGCATGCTTGAGAAAAACATGCAGATTCCATGTAGAAAGACTGGGATTCGAACCCAGGACCTTCTTACTGCAGGACAAGAACAGCTGCAGGATCATTCAAATACATTTTGATAAATCTCAGATTCTTGCCTCAACACTAATTTCCATTACTAGAAGTATTTTTGATTGGACATATAATTTGCAAGATGAATTAACTGGACTTTTATTTCAGAGAGCAGGAGAACTTTGCAGGGGGATTATGACTGGCCTGCTTTTCTGACAAAGCCTAAACTGCCCAGGCTTGTTGAGAGTTGTGGAGTTGCTGTAATCCATTGTAAAGCACTCTGGACCTCAGAGTGACCCCACCATATCAATAAGCAGCTTTCACAAAGTGCCTACTAACTTAAGAAATCTGCATGGATTACATTAGATGGAGTACATTCTCTTAACTCATTACATTTATTGTCTTTGTCTTTGAGCCGTCACTTCACTAATGAGTAAACAAATGCATGTGAATCTGTTTCATTGTGATTATACCTTCTGTCACAATAATTACATGCAAATGAGTGGAAATTACATTATAAGCAAAGAAGGATTGATTTGTCATACTTGATGGTAATTCAGTTTGAAGTCATTTATCTCTGATTTTAGTGCTGAATTTCTTTAATGAACTTTATGAACAAGGATAATTACAACACATTAATCAGCAGGAAGTGGAAAAGCAGCACATGGAAAACCACAGATGAATTCAGCTAAAGCTCAAAATCCAGAATTAGCTAAATTTAGTGCTGCGTTCTTTCTCACTTTCGTATTTAAGTAGTCTCTAATCAAGATCCAAATTTAAAAATAATGGAAGTAAGATTAATCATTTTTTAATTGACAACATGTTTTTAAATTATGTTGTGCTTTGATTACATCGAGTCATGGTACATGCTTCTTTGATTCTTGGGTTTAGGATAACAGGACATGATAAAGTCATTTGGTCTTAAACTGTTAAAAACACACATGATATTTCATACTCATTTATTAAACAAATAAATGAAACTAAAATGGAAAAGATGTATGTGGATTAACTAAGTAGACATCGCTTGCAGAACAACCAGTAGCTGTATTAACTCACACCATTATTTACAACATTGCTTTTGTTCACCCCACCAGCACCAGTTCTGCTTCCCAGTAGGGTCCCACGGGGAGCCTGGGTCCAGGTCAGTGAACCCGGAGCTGGGTGGATAATTTTGAAAACAGATAAGGGTTATTTTGTCATGAAATTGTTGCTTTATAAGACAGAGGTGAGAAACCGAGCATCAGCAATCCTGAAGGTTGAGATTTTCAAATATTCCTTAACGTTGATCCCATCTTGTTTCAGTCTAGTTGAGGTCTGTCTGGACAATTTCGAAACTTGAATTTTTGTCAGTCTTCATCTCTTTGAGCTGTATTTCGATCTTTGTCTTGTTGAATCCGTTCCTCACTGTGCTTATCAATTGCTATGTGCTTAATAATTGTGATGATATGCTGCCATTATATTTTTCATTAAACATGGCAGTGTGTGTCCTTTCCAGAGAGTTACAGCTTTTCAAAACTAAGCTATACCGCCGTATTCTTTTGAGACAGAAAAAAAAAAAAAAAAAAAAACCCCTTCTCATAGCAACTGTTCCAAACAAGAGACATTTGTTGTCTGTTTCAGTTTGTTAGGAGGATTTTCAGCTCTAAAATGTTCTCAAAAATCATTCTCACGGTAGAAAGAAGGACAGTTTGGCTCATAACCCGCACTACTAATAATCATTTATTCAAGTCAATTTGATCACACCCACCTGACTTCTACTTGTCTTCTCAAATTCTCTTTTTTTCTATTTTGACTTTCTTTAAACCTGAAGCTCAAGTGATGCAAGAAAAAAAAAGTACAGCAGTGAAATTCTATCATTTATATTCTCATCAGGGAAAGCTCTCAGGAAAAGTGGCATGTAGAGGAAAGCGGATGTGTATCATGAGACCACAGGGAGCATTTCTGGAGATAAAGAACATCATGAATATGGTAATCTCACTATAATCTTTAAAGGCTCAGATTATTTGATTATCGGAAGAACACAATGTTTAATTCTAAACCCGTGATCAAGTACTACTAGTGGTACTCGGGATGCCTTTAGTGATACTTATAGTAAAACCTGTTATTTATGAGGCAAATATGAAGCAAATTTGATGTAATCTGTAGTTTATAAAAGCCAAACAAATGGTAGTCAAGGACATTGAGATGCAACTGACACTGGGAGTGAAGTGAGGATTATTTTAGGAACATTGAGGTAGAAACAAAAACAGAAAACTGAATTGAAAACGAATTATTCTACGTTTATTATTGCTCTGAAGTTGAAAACCAGATCTAAGAAAACATCCACCCAAGTGAAGCATCTTCGAGACCAGTGGTTCCCAAACTTTTTCTTCTGCGCCCCCCCAGTGGTTTCCAAACATTCCCCTATGGATTACAAATGGCTGTCTGGTTGCACGACGCTGTGAGTGGGTGGGGGGGAATCGACTTTTTGGGGGGAAAAATGAATGTACGTAGCTGAGTATAGACAACAACATCGGTACCTGCCTACAGGCCACTTGTTAAGCTTAAGGTGATGTATTAGCTAGTCATCTTTTAGCTAACATTACCTGCATCCAACAGCTTTACTCAACTCAGTCGTTGGAGGGAAAAACTGTGAAAAGTTCTTTGCGTTTTGCTGGTTTGCTGCCGTGATTCTAACACAAACCTACGTAGCTCCGCCCAGCAGCAGCAGGTCTCCTTCACAGGTGTAAACCCAGCGCGAGTGTCGTAGCTCTCATGTTGCGTTTAAAGGCGGCTCGGAAAAACAGGTTACAACATGTTAACAACGGATTAAACAGTTTTAACTGCTGATAAAGGGACAGAGGACACAGATATGGGAAGTGTGGAAGCCTCTACTGTACCAAATTGACATAGGAATAACAGAGAGTTGGCCATTCTAAGGTAAAAACCCAGCGCATACAGTGTTCATGTTTTGTTTTGTTTTTCATCCAGACGGCTTCCGGCGCCCCCCCTGGAATGGCACGGTGCCGCCCCCCCTCCCCCCTCTAGGGGGCGTGCCCCACAGTTTGGGAACTTCTGTTCTAGACAAAGGTTGAAAAAGGATTTGCCAAATTCTGCACTCAGAGATCAAACTAGTTACAATGAGTTAAAGCTTTAGCAGTCTGTCAGCCTATACTTTGCATTCAATATAAAATAAGCTTTACAATTTTTTTTTATTTAGCATGTGTGGATGTGCTTTAATTAAATAAAAACTCTCAGAAGAGCAAATAACCTGTTTGCTAAGGGAGTTATCACAAATGCACAGCAGCCATATTGGGTTTTTAAAAGTCTTAAACTTTCCATCCTGATCCAAAAAGAGGTTGAAAGTTTCATGCTTCGATTTATACATTTATGCTTCCTTTCTGCTTATTTCCTCAACTTTTCATATGGATTTTTTTATTCTCATTAAATATTGTTGGAATTGAAAAGATCCACCTCCTGTTATACTAGAAATGATTGATTATATTGATAGATCTTTAGTTACTGATTGTTGCTAAAACCTTGAGAATCATTTCCTTTCTCCACATAGTTGCTGTCATTCACAAATGGCTTCATTGTAGCAAAAACAAAAAAATAGTATTAAGGTGGTTTATTTCCAACATTATCCTTTTACAATGACTGTTTTTATGTTGTTTTATTTTTTTTATTATTTTATCAAAAGCTGGAGACTCAGTTCTCAAGTTTGTTACTGACTAGTCAATAATTAAATTATTAAATTGATCATGCACTGCTAGCGGAACATGAAGTCCACTGCAACACAGGTAAATCTTAAATGGGGGAAAAATAATAAATTGGGTGCACATTCTGAATTCGCTTTAAGGTTTTCTGCAAGATGGAAAGGATTAGACAATCTTTAAAATATAAATGCTACCACATACATTTTTTGTGTGACTATGGTGAAAAATTAAAATGTCTTTTAACTTTGAAGCCTCTCAGAAACAAACTTTTAAATCAAAACTGAGAGCAGCTTAAATTTTCATAAAATTTTACACCAATTCTTTCATGGTCTCCCTTTCATACTGGAATATTATTACCCTGTTGATGTTAAAAATCAGTCTCTTGATTGTGAGACACGCACACACACGCACACGCGCACACACACACGCACACACACATACAAAAATCATATACATTCACATACATATCATGAGGACCAATAAGCAGAATAAAGGGCTAGAGCCAAATTGGTCACAATGTGACTCCTTGAAATTGGGACTCTGTTTCTTTAAGAAGCTCTTGCTCTTTCTGACTCGCTGCCTTCAGTGTGTGATCACAACAGTGTTTGTCTATTATGCTTTTTACAACTGTTCCTATAAAAACAATGGGAGTTTCAAGGATTTCTCAAACATGCATGAAAGAATCAAAGCAAGACTCCAGGTATGTTTTTGATGAGAGAATAAGATTGATAGCATGATGTAAAGCTCAAAAAGTCAATTTTACATGACCCTCAGCTGCCAAACCCTTTCCCCTTCTTTAAAAAACAGAATGAATAGTTAGAAACTATTTTTAAGGCAATTTGTTATTTGAAAATTGTCAGAGCAAACCAGGTTTTACCTGATCATAATGCTCTCTCATCTAATGAACCAGGACATATAAAATATCAATATTCTACAAGAGTAATTTTGTAATTTCACTTAAAAACACATTATATGACTCTCAAACTTAAAAATGATTTCACTCACAAGAAAAGTTGCATGGAAATATGAATCTTGGGAAACATTTTAGTGTAGCTACACAACTTTCTTTCATGATGAAGTAATTTTGATTTGACCTTGGGCTGGATGAACATAATAATTTTTCTTTCATTCTTGTTTTATCCTTTTAATAAAAAGTTCTGAAGGAACGGAAAAAGGAAGACGTAATTACATCTGGCAAAATATTTGGCAATTAACTAGAAAACAATTCAATCAACTCAACCGAACTGAGAACAAACAGAGGTATTGATTTTTAGTAATTTCTAATGATGATTGGTTATGTTGCAATGAATGGATTTTTATAGATCATATTTTCTTTATGAAATGTGAATTCTCTCATATTCTTGTTTGAAATTTAGCTCATAACCTTGGAATTCTCTGTACTTTTAAAAAATGAATCATTACTTTTAAAGGAAGTAAAACTTACTACCATAAACTGTGACTTGCATTACTTAATAGTTTGTTGTTTCCAACATATGTATGCTTGTCCACTGAAGCCCAGAAGAGGGTCTGGACTTAAGTGGACAATTATGTGAGAAATGTGAGATTCGTACTACCTGGATGAGTCCTTTTAATTTTGAGCCAAATTAATGCTGACATACTAAAATATGTCTGAGCTGTTGGAAGGAAATGGTTTGTTGTGGGGTAAACCTTCACCAGGACATCCAGGAAGTCACCCGACTTTTCCTTTTGAACACCTGGCATAGCTGAACTTAGACAATGCAGCACTAGTTTGAACTTTGTTCTTATCCTGATCCATCCACCATGTTGGAATAGCTGGAATCAGGAGTCCTCAAACTACCTGACCTTTACCTCTCCGTCCAGCGTTCAGGCTTTGAGGGTCTGTTTCAAATAGTTTGAGTTGAAAAGCAGACTTCTTAAAGATACACATGTGTATTTGTTGAATCAGGTTTCTACCACCTTCATATGTAGTCCATCCCATAGCATTTATGAAATGTTATTTTATATTGAGCTTAAGTTTTATTTTATTTTATTAAGTATCAAAAACATAATGCAGCAGAACATCATGCATTGAATTAAGTAATTACCTGAATTTTGGATTTTCATGAGATGCAAATGAACGTAAATAAATGCGCTTTCACTTTTTGAGCTGAATAAGTGAAGAAAATTCACCTTTAAGAAATGTGCTAATTTACTGATAATCACCTGTGGTCTCATATCTTTGTTGCCTGCATCTGAGACTCATGTAGTTTGCCACTATCCTCCTTCATTCACAAATATCAGCATATTTATTATGCTGATATTTGTCCACTAACATTATTCATGTTAGCATATTTTATTAACAACTGAACTTGAGGAGCGGTTTCTATGAAAGGTGTGATTTAGGTTGACTTTGGAAAGAAAACGTATATTCGTGACATGTGGGAGCCCGTAAGGGAACAAGATGGTCAGTGAGTTTGTGCTTCAGGTTTTGATTTTACGATGGGTTTGCTGTCCTTTAGACTTTCAAAAATAGCCTGTGAAACTTTGTAAATAAATAATTATGCCTGAAACATATTTAATTACCTTTTTATCATCATGTTTTATGAATTATCTTGTATTGTATGGGTGGTATTATTAATCATATATTAGAAACAATTCAGCCTTGCTTTAATTGTGCTTAAATGAAAAAAAAAAAAAACCTCACCAAGTAATTGTCTTTTGTATCATTATTAAACAGCTTCCTAGATTAGGTATTGTTATTCTCATTGTGGGGCTTTATTATCTCACAATGTTCCCAGGTGTGTGGGTGAAACAGTAATGCTTCCTGTCTGTGGGATAACATGCAACAAAGGCTACTTCTGACTCACAAAATTGCGTGAAAGATATAATTGCTTTGCACCCAGGCATTATTGTAAAAAAACACACAAAAAAACATGGAGAATAAGCGACATTTCCAGCTCCCTCTGAAACAGCAGTATGCTGGACACTTGCAGCTACTCTAAGTTACATCAAATTATACAACGGGAGAAGTCTTTCCCATAATTGGCGCCCACCTCCCGTTGGCTCAGGACGGAATGAATCCGGAATGAAGGTTTTTTTTTTTTTTTTAATCCTCCAAACCATCTAAAATGAATTTGTGAGAATTGGCTGTGTGAATTGTCTGAGGATCTGAGACGGGGAAAAATCTGCCCACTTTTGCTCGTGCATATACTAATTTGCTGTAATAAGATGTCCAGAAACTAAAAGAGAATCAGATTGTGTTTAAAAAACTTTCATCTGACGTTTTGATGGCTAAACCTTTTGTGTATTCAAACTATTCCAGATGCATTCAGGCACTTTGGCTCATTCCTCACATCACTTCCAACATTTGCACTACAGCTGCCGCATTTCCCAACACAAGTGTGTTACTTTCTCAAAATGGGCAGCTCATTTCTCGGAAGCAAGTATTCATGTCAAAGGAAGTGGCAGCAGCATCAAAACGTAAAGTCATGACGCCACTGTTTAGAAACAAGACAGTGAAATGGCTTTAACGTATCCACATCATGGTTGTTCTCTCTGTTTTACATTAAGGCAACTTTGATCCCGTTCTCTGTGGTCGTCTGACAGGTTGGGAAATTCCGGAAGACGGCAGCCAGAAGGAGAGAGTACCACATATTGTTTATGGTTCTGACCACAGCAGCGTGCTACCTGTTGTGCTGGATGCCGTACGGCGTCGTAGCCATGATGGCGACATTCGGCCCACCCAACATCATCAGCCCCGTTGCCAGCGTCGTCCCCTCTCTTCTGGCCAAGAGCAGCACCGTCATCAACCCTATAATCTACATCCTGATGAATAAACAAGTGAGCAACAGTATATATTTTTTGCTGCATTATATAATTTTTGGTATGTTTGGCGATTGCAGAATTAGTCACACTTAATACTTTGGCATGTTTCAACAATTTTATTCACACAGTAAAAAAGGAGATAACAGCTCAAATCATACAAACCCTCCATTTAAATATCATTCAAGTGTAAGAAGAAGAAGAAGAAAACTCACTGAATAATAAAAATCAAGATCACCCTAAGGCTGCTGGGAGTGAAACAGGACCTCCTATCACACTGAAATATAACCTAAAATTAAATGCTGAACAATCCTTCAGAGGCAGTGTGGTCCAGAAGTTCCCACCATAGTAAATCAAAACAAGACATGAAAAGTAGGCCTCAAGAGAAAAAAGAAAAAAAAAAAGCTGGAAAAACGGGTTGAAAGAGGAAAAACTTTATCATCAGTGTCTAAACAATGTACTCTTCCACCACTTATCCACGAGCTAATGTCAACATTTTATACAGCTTTCAGTATTTAACACTGGCAATAAAAAAATCAGTCCTTAAGTGGACAGAAAATAAACTTATTAAATTTGACCTTAAAAGTCAGAGAGAGAAACCCTAGTTTCCCACAAGCTGTGTCTTTATTCAGTTCTTGTTCCACTTTAAGGATCTGACAATTTAAGGTGGAATTTGGCACAATATCGAATAAATGAAGTTGCCAGAAGGCATCAGGGACCAGCTGAATGCTACACCACAACCCAATGTGGTCCACAAGCATGCAGTTAGAGAAAAATGCCCAAAAAAAAAAAAAAAAAAAAAACCTTTTAAAAAAAAAACAAAAACCTTAAAGCACAGTCGACTCCTACAACATTAATGACAATGATCTTCAGCACAACACAGCACACACAGTTTAAGACTCGGCCCTAATCCTGACTTTTGCATGCTCTGTGCAATGGAAAGTACAAATGTACAATATGTTCAGGGCTTTTTGCACGTTCAGTGTGCTACAATCACAACCACGTTAACACCCCTGCAGCGAAACCTGCAGCCTGCAAAAACATCACTTTGTTTCGTTACCGTTACTGGGGTTCTTAAAACAGACTCGGGTTGGATATATGTTTATTTTGAAAAAGAAAACAGGCCTTGTAAATGCTTCTAGTCTGTACTGGAAAGACGGAGAATATTGACTACAATTATTACTTTGCATGGGCCTGCATTACATTCCTTTGGTACAATAATAATCTACCTAAAAAAAAATCCCAATTAAGTAAATTTAAAATAAAATAAAAATATATAACATGACATAATTGCTTTGGTCTAAAAATAGAAAAACATTTCTTTCCTCCTGCTGCTAAAACTACAGAAAGAATACAGAATGAATACCCACTACATTTATTTCCAACTGACTGTTGTGCAGAATTTTACACCATTTTTGCAAGAACAGCCAACTAATGATGGCTGGTTGATTAGTTGGGCTATCTGCTGTGGTACATACTATAGTCTGTTGCTTAGCAGACATGATAGTATCTTCGTAACTGTAGTTTTAAAATTGTGTTAGCCGTTTTAGAAATAACTTCAAACGTCTGCATGGGTTTTCGTACTGATAAAGGGAACATTTTACAAGCACAGCATGTTGGCGTGAGAACGCGCCGGTCAGCCCAGCACCTGACCGGTGCTGGGCTGACCGGCTATTAAAGTAATAGCCGGGCTGGCTAAAATACTTTCAAATTTTTAAGTATTTTAAAGCATAAAATACTTTAAAATTTTATGTTATTACTTTAAGAAGTAATAGCATAAAATTATTAAAATCAACTTTTCAAAACGTTGGCACACACCGACCTCAGGGCATGCCCACTTTCTAGAAACACCTTGAACAAAATTTATTAAAACCTTTTCAATATCTCATTGTGGGGAATGTTTTCATGCTTACACAATTTTGCACCAATGTGATGAAGATTTTTCTTTTTTTTTTTTTTCTTTTCACGAATGTCCAAGTAAATCACTGAATTATGGGTTGTCTTATGCTTCGTGTACCACACATTATTTCACACTGATCAACCACAACATTGAAATCAGACTGGGGGGAAAAGTGTGTTGCTTTATTACTTGCTGTGAAATTCTCCTCGCAAAAATGATTCTGGTAGTTTGACGGAAGTTCCCTTAAAATGTCATTTCAACCAAATCTCTTTCCAGGTCAAGCACTCACCCATCATAGCCCTCGACCCAGCGAGGGCTCAAGACCAAATTGACTGAAAGATCAACTGGGGACATTCTTATGAATTCAAGTGTTGATTAGAAATGACACAAACCGTTTTAGAAATAAAAAGCCTCTGGTAAAAAAATTTTTTTTTTTTTTTACCTTGGCCAAAATTTCAATAAATAAAGGTTGAGATGGAAAATGAAATTGACTCAATAAACAATTTTATGGATCCCTGAAATTGTACTTGGTAACTATTTCCAAAAGGACTAAAGAGTGTACTTCATAAGAGAAGCTGCTTTCTGAAAGAAATTTATAGGAATCTATTTTTTTGTGTGTCAGGATTAGTTTTTCTTTCCACAATGCAGGGAGAGAGGTTGTAGGGGAATTTAATGTTACATATTCATGTATTACTGTATAATTTAAGGATTAGGCATGGTCTGGCCAAAATGCCAACATTGGTTCTCTTGTTCCAGTTTTTTCCTCCATCTCATGTCCAACGCCCCTTGAAAACTTTGCTTTCTTCCTCCGCCGCAAAACCTTTCCAACTTCCTGCAGCAGCTACCTGTGCTGCAATGCTAGAACCATAAAAGGCAAAAAATATGGACTCCATTTTAAATTTTATATTCATTGAATTAGATTCAAGTCTAAATGCTAATTCTACTTTATTTTTGTTAGACTCTCACCTTAAAATCTAAATAAAGTTATTATGTTTTCAAACAACAAGGGTCTGGCGCCTCATTAAGAGGAGAAACACTTCTCTGAATTAACATCTCGGAACACAGAGATGATAAACCTACAAACTCCAAATGGTTAACAACCAATAGAGGATGTTGGACAGTTGAGGTCCCACATAAAAAAAAGCATCTACACAACAAGAGACTGCTGGTTTTAATGTGGTGGCTGATCATGGCAGTTTCCTGTAGTATTTGCAAAATCACAATTTTATATTAACACACCGTGTATAAAACACCGAAAGTGAAAAATGGCACTGGATTTTAAAAGTACTTTATCATTCTTTTCATAAAAATAAAGATTGAATAACTTAAAAAAAGAGAAAAAAACAAAACATATACCCAACCCAAGTCGAACCCCAGAAGCAGCTTTTTCCTTTCTACACGACTGCAGCAGTCGCGTTCTTCACGTTTGATAAAACCACTATCGATTGCACACGTTTATTAAAACACTTCCCTCAAGCCAAACATTTTCAGACCTTCATTCCCGTGCTTACTTTAAACGTCTACAGCCACCGCCAGATGTGGCACCGGCTCACTGCAAACACAAAACAATCAAAACTTGGAGGCAAAGTAAATCCCGAGACACTGCTGGTCCAGAATCCCGGAGTTTTAACCGTCTCTGTTCTGAGCCGCGCTGGATATTGGAACTCTGAACCATGTATAATTGTAAGGAATGCACTTTATCCAAAGTAATATCCCTGCAACGCATGTATGCAGACAGTATTGCAGAGGTGAGCTCCAGTACAGGGTTGGCCAAAGCAGGCAGTGGTAAAAAATACATTCAATAAAGAGTGAAATGAGAGCAGAGACGGGGGGGGGGGGGGGAAAAAAAATCTGGGGGGGGGGGGATTTTTGGGGGCGGGGGGGAAGTTTTTAGACTG
>NW_015113999.1:88739-101153 GCF_001443285.1 Poecilia latipinna | reverse complement strand
AAAAAAAAAAAAAGGGGGAGAGGGGCGGGGGGGGGGGGGGGGGGGGGGGGAACTAAAATCTGAGGGGCTGGTGATTGTTGAGGCAGAGCTGAGAAGTTTATGACTGCAGGAAAGTCCACTGCTCCACACGGCATCAC
Source organism: Poecilia latipinna (assembly GCF_001443285.1). NCBI lineage: Eukaryota > Metazoa > Chordata > Actinopteri > Cyprinodontiformes > Poeciliidae > Poecilia > Poecilia latipinna. The sequence continues at coordinate 101,016 of NW_015113999.1, read as the reverse complement.
AATCAGACCAGATGGCAATGCAGTCCTGCCGCAGAGTGTACTGCATTTAATCGAAACAGTGACAAGGCAACCCGAGGAAAGTGTTCAGCTGACCATCAGGCACGGGGTAATGGCCGTTCTCAGCACCCGTTTTATTTTTTGGCCCCCATTTATGTTCAATTTTTACAAAACAAGTGCATCCTAAAACAGAAAAAAAAGGAAGAAAAAAACCTCAACTGTGATCTTTCAGTCATCGTGCAAGAACAGTGATTTTAGACCAATCGTAACACCAGTAGTGAGAACCGAACCCCCTTGTGACGACTCGAAACGGCTCCTGATTCTGCTGGAAGATATGTACAGTAATGCGGACGATCCGTCTTTTAAAAACTGCACATTCTTTGCGTTGCTGCAGTAAGCAGAGCATGAACTTCAGAGTGACTCTTCTCTGCACTCGCGCTACTCTGGATTGTTAAAAAAAGAAAAGAAATCTGAAGTAATAAACTGTGGCTTTTCCTTTAAGTGGATTACCACCCATAAAACTGCAAAACTTTTTTTTTTTTTTTTTTTTAACATGACTGATGCACACCAAGTTATTAAAAACTGACTTTCTATCTAAAACAATGATTTGTTGCTACTCTAGTCAGCTCCACAGCTAACGTGGCTCAGCTAAAGCAGAGGTTTTGTGTTTTACCTCTCCAGTCTCTGGTCAAGTAAATTATTAGAGAAGACAAGGTCTTTAGACGACCTCGGAGCTGATCCCTCCCTGGAGGCTATGGCTTATGCTCTTACTGGGGACTAATTGGAAACGAGTAAGCCTCAGCCTTCTTGTCTGCTGTGGCTTTATTGCAACTCTCCCTTGGTCAACCAGCAAGACCAGTGTATGCAGTTTTTTTTATTTGTTTTTTTTTTTTTTTACTTTCAGGCTCAGACAGGTTTCATATTTCAAATGTCACAGTTGATGGTGCTGAAGCCCGGAAGAGTTGCGCGTCCCTTCCTCCGGAGGTCGCTCTGGGGCCCCGTGTTGATGCGCTGGATCAGGATCTTCTCGTAGAGGAGCGGGTGATAGGCGCCCAGCGTGCAGGCGGCGTCGTAGTAACGCTCGTGGTAGTGGCACAGGTCGGACTGCCTCATGGAGGGAATGTACTCGTACACGTGCACCTGCTCACACAGCGCCATCATCAGGAGAATGCCTGCAACGTCAACGTGAACAGAGAGAAAGTCCAGTGTTTATGTTTGAAATACTTGCAGCCTTAAACATACGTTTTTTTTTTTGTTTTTTTTTTTGCAAACAAGTTTAATTTATTTATTTATTTTTATTTAATGCTGATGTTTCTATTTCGCACCATTTTGCTAAAGAGAACCTCGTGTTAGAGAGAGATGGAGTCACATCCACATCATGGGCACCTTTTTTTTGTAGCACATTTTAGGTGCTACAGTAACATTCCTGACAGCATGCAGTTAGTATAAAAATACCAGTGATGAGAGGGGCTGAAACTTTGAGATAAATTGCTGTCTGCAGCAAAAAAAGACTGTACATTTCATCAGCCTCCCCTGGCCAAGATATCTGCTGCACTAGAAAATGACTCGTCATTTCTGACACTCTCCTTGCCATGTCTCATGGAAAACTGTAAGACAGACTCATAGTTTGTTCAAACAACTCTGCTACAGAGCAGCGTTGGTTCACGGTGCAAGCGGCGGTAGTAAGATGACTCAGAATAAATGGCACCCACTTTTCTGAAACCGAAACCCCCAGGGTTATGCACATGCTTACCCCAAAACCTACTCTGAATTTTCACAAAGCCCACGTTCTGAAATGGGCCCCAGGGAAAAAAACCCCAACTGAAAACAGAGATGAAAACAATGTATGAAGAGTGAGTTCGGTCCCCACAGCAGGAGAGCTTCTTGCTGCGACATGCTGGGAACACAAATGGCGGTCGGCGTAAATATATATTAGTAGTTTTGTCATCCATCATCGCTCTGCTCTTTCCTGCCGAGTTTGGTTTATCATTCAGTCCCCGGCGATTGTTTTTGCGCTCGCAGCCCTAAACGTCTCCACATGTCTAAACCTTCTCCGCTGTTGCTCTCTCCATGTGAACATTTTCAGCAAACTGTCAAACTGTGGACATGTTTAGTAGGCCCCATTTTTTTTAAAATTATTCCCCCCCCGCGGCTAAAAAAAAAAAAAAAAAACAGAAAAAAAAACCTTTGGGGCTTAAATATTGAACATGCCAAACGTTTATATCTGTAAGTTCAGCATTTTCTTACTTTCTATAGACTTTTCCAACTTCTTTGTGTTTACTACAAATAACTTAATATTTGCACTTATTTGTGTTATTGTTGTGCCTTTATTTCCCTGTATGTTTGGATCATTTGTGTTACATTTGGTGGAAGTAAAAAAAACAAAAAACATTAGAAACATATTTACTTAGACATTTGTTGATGTGCTCAGTCTTTTGTTCTGTGGCATAAAGTGCAAAACCAGACAATATGTATGCCTATATATACCTATCATTATGGATAAGCTGATGTGTAAAAGCAGAAAATGGTGTCTGTTTTTGTCCTGTGATGTTGGCGAATGGTGACACTGCTGGTATAGAAGATGAATGGATAAAATGGCACTTTTTCATGTTTTTTCTTGTACAGCTCAGTTCCATAATATCTGGAAAGGAAAATACTTTTATCTTCATGACAGCACCCCGAGGAGATAATCTTATCGTAAATTACTCTTTACGAAATTGCACATTTTATTTTCAATAATTTTTCACAATTGAACCACTGAGCTATTAGAAGTTTGTTCTGTTCTTTATTATTACCTGCTGCGATGCCCTCTGTTTTAATCTGGAAGCTAAAAAGATCATTTTTGTAGGGATACTCTGTACAAACACAGAATTAGATAAAAGAAAAACACTCCCGATCCAAAGATGAGGATAAATCTATTCGCTGTGTATCTTTATCTTTTTTTTTGTTCTTCTGTTTCTCAGTTCTACAGGTGTTTCCTGGACCTGTTCCACTGCGCTCACTGGTCGTCAGAAAACGCCAAAACTTCGATGCCCTCCAAGACGACAGTAATCCCCTTGAACCGCAGAGTCCACAGCAACACAGTGGCCCAGATCTCCACAGATGCTCTCGACTAGTCTTACACCAGCCGTTCCTCAACCTCAAGACCCCAAGCATGAAAGTCCCAAACAGTGAAACATCTGAACTAACATGCCATCGTGACAGCTTCAACTTTCCACGGGATTTCAGAGGCTGTACGCAGGGACTAGCTTCCTCTCCGCCGCGAGGCGGTGATGCTTGGCGATATCGTCTCGCACGGAGTCGGCCCTACGCGTCGTCCTGCACTGACTGAGGTCGTGGCTTTCTGCGTGCAGCTTTGATTTTCTTCCATGCCAAATTTATTAATGCCAACAATTTGCTTGCCGGTACAGAAAACAACCAACAGCTGATGTTGCCGGAAACCAAGAAAGGTGGATGATACAGGTGAACAATAATTTCTGGCAACACTTTTGTTTTTCCATGGAAAAACAACAACAACAAAAAACATAACATGGCTGCTGTGTACTGGGCTTTTTAAAGTGTACTTGCTTCCATTTATTTATTTTTTTTATTTCCTCAAGCCATCTTCTGTATTCCACTCAATTTCTAAGTATTTAAAGGACTTTTTAAGGTATGAATTCATCAGAAACCGACTTTGTGTTTGCTCAGATCCTTTCAGTCAATTCCCTCTTCGCCAATTTATACACCACTTTGTATCGATGCATTACCATTTCATCCCAGCCTGCTTTTCATATCTGTAACTTAAACCGTGTCAAACCCACGTAGGCTACCTGGAGATTCGTTTCTCTCAATATGAAATACTTTGATTCATTTTTAGTACATAATCTTAAAAATAATTCATTCTTAAATAATTTTCATTCTAAATCACATTTTATTCACACTGATTCTGGTTGCAAGTAAAAAAGAAAATAAGAAATGCTCTACATTCCACTTTTCAAGACACAAAATCAAAATGTTACAAAAAGCAATTAAGTTACTAAGAAAGATTCACCTGGATTCTCTCAAAACTCTGCTTTCCTCCAATAGCATTGTGCTCACTTTAATCAGTATTCTCATCTGAATGGCATATTTTAGTAAGGGGGCACATAGCCAGTCGTTATCGTCTATTCATGCATTCATTAAATAAATCTGCTCAAGTGCAAATAAGATCAAGGATTCAGATTGAACAGAATTTCCTTTTCTGAAAGATACGACACGATGGCTGAATTATTACAGTATTGCACCTGCTTTTAAATGTTTTTTTTTTCTTTTGTTAAACTGTAAAAGAAAGTAAAGCTTGCGTCTATTCTTCAGTTTGTCATTCTGTCACTGTAAAAGCGAGACGAATAGAAACGGTAACACTTTATTTGAAGGGGGTTGAATAAGACTGACATGACACTTTCATAAACATGACATAACACCTGTCATGAACATGAATAAGCCTTCATCAGTATTTATGACTGTTGTCATAAAGCGTCATTCGGTAAATTATGACACTTTTAATACAAAGTTGACATTATTCAAAATGTCTTTGTTATGACAACTTGACATTAACCAATAAATCATTACTGTTTAAACTTTACCTTTAATAACGTAAAGTTACCTGATTTTTAAAGTGAAATCAGTAATTATTTTATAACAAATTTACAAATTTACATTTTTTTTTAGCACTTTGACTGTAAATAAAGTAAAAATGTTTCAAAGGATCACAAAGTACATGTTCCACCACCATTTATCTTGTATGTAGCCAAAACCTAATAAATTTGTCTCTATGTATTCATTTGTCTTGTCATAATGTTCTTACGTCTATAAAGCGGCTTGCGTTGTATTTCTTTCACAGTATTTTACTTCTTTACGTTAAAGCTTACCTTTACCAGATTAAGATGTATTAAAGTAAAACCCACTCTATCGGAGTCGCAGGAAGGAAAGCTGCAGGGTCCCACGGTGGCGTAGACAATGAGACCAAACGGGGAGCTAAATGCGATGTCTGTGGGGGAGTTCGAAATATCTGAGGCTGTGATGCAATGCATTAGAAGAGTGATTAAAGAGGTTGTACACGCTTCCTACATAAGCATCTCAGGGGATTCTTGACCCTTTTTTGCAATTTTTTCCAGTGGAAATGAATAAAAAACAAGATCCAAGCACTTTATACGCATCTACTTGCAGCGAAACATTCACAAGGTCTAAAAGAGAAAAGAAGATGACTAATAAAGCTTCGTTAGAGTTGGAGTTGCTTTCCTGCGATACTGATGCCTGAAGCCAGTTGTATATTCTGACAATGTGACACCAGTCCCTGTGGACGCCCCCTTCCACTCAAAGATTGTATTGTTTAATAAACGTCCATATGCTGCAAAAATTCACACATCACTTTTGGACTCTTGAACTTTGCAAGCGGAAACACTGCATGCAAAAACTGATCAATCAATTTTTGACTGGTTCCAAATTAAACCTTAATCTAAGAAATATCCCCAAATTGCTTTGCTTTGTTAATTAAATGTATGATAGAAATTATTCATTGGGAAGAAAGGAAATTATCCGTCAGATGAATTTTTCAGAGCTGAAACCTGAAAAGTAGAAAGGCGGTACTGCAGGAACGGTGAAGTATGTAGCGCCCACATTTCGCTGCGAGTGTGTGTCCTCACCTATGAAGCCAGACGAGGGCGGATTGGGCTGGATGTTCTCCTGAGTGTTGCTCTGAATCACATCCCACAGCCGCCACACATAGCTGGGGTGCAGGATGTAGAAGGGCTGGTCGGGGTGGGCCTTACGGTGATCTATGTACGGACCAAACAGGTTGTAGTCCGGACTGGCATACCACTGGAGAGAGAGAAAAAAAACAAAAAAAAAAACACATTAGTTGAAGCGAGAAAGACATTCATTTTAAATGCGTAGATATAAAACATTTACAGGTTTTAATAATTACCATAATAAAAGTTCTAGCGCTTTAAAAACTAAACTTACTAGATAATCTATACTTGATGTCTGCAGTGCTGAAAGCGTTCAGATCCTTCCAGCATTTTGGAATTCAAAACGACACGAGACCCTTTATTTTATTTTATTTTATTAAAACAAACTAAATTTAACCCTAAATGACGAAGGAAACACCGAGAGTTTTCTAAATCCATCAGTCACCGCCCAACAAAGATCTGATTTGTTGGTTTAACTTAGATTTTTGGATTGCAGAGTGTGCTTACTCTCAGCAGGGAAGCCACCATAGAAAACTTTAAGCAGATAGTTGAGCATCTTAATGTTTTTCACAGCATCAATACCGCAGATTAACTCATTAACTCACACTGGCACAGTTTCCATCAAACCTTCACCAAAAAAAAAAAAAGCCATACAAACGTTTAAAACAACATGAGACATTTTACTGTTTCTGGGTGCAATTTGTTTGTGGCATCATTGAATTAAAAGGCAGCTGTAAAAGTTGCCATTGCTTGTAAGGCATCATGAGTAAAACAATGCAGACAGAAATTAAACCACTACATATTTGTTCAACTTTGTTCAGAAAATCATCATCTTCTGAACAAATCTCTCCTTTAATGTGTTTATTTCATAGGAATTTATATCACTGACACATTTATGTATACATTTGCAAATCTAGAAATTAATTCCATTGTATTTTCCCTAATTCCATGTTATTTTATTATTCAGATTATTAATTTTGTTAATCTATGCATGGCACTTTTCTATTTTAGTTTTATTTGTACAGCAAATCTTACCAAGAGATGGTTTCATCCTTAAGCTACAATATGTCCTTAAAATACATAACACTGTTTTAACTATATATTAACATCTGTGGTGCAGGAAAAGTGATGGATTTATATTTTTTAAATAGCATTCATACTTTAAAATATATATTTTCAATCCGTTAGAATAAATCTGTGGTCATTTTTGGAAATTAAGAATTACATTTGTTGAATTGTTCTAGTGTTGAAAGGTCAAGAGATCATCTCTACATATCTAATTAAGCTGCCTACCAGTGTGAGAAAAATAACAAAAAAAAGAAGAAATGTGAAGACACTTGCAGAAGATGAAAGGCTCACGATGTCAAGCAGTTCAAGAGAAGCCGGCACCATTTCTTTTGTCTTGAAGATGAACTGGCACTTCGGCTTCATATTCATCCCTGATTCACTGTTTCCACTAAGGCCATAGCAACACGCGGTTGTGAATCTTAATTTTTATCTACCACCGTATCTCTTCGCTGACACGACCCCGAGCATTGATTTTGATGTGTTTATTTCATATTTGACTCTGCAACATATTCAATTGCTACTTGTCTGTTATCCCCACTGTTAGTTGGTCATGTTTTATTCATTTGTTGTTAGACCTGGAGTTTAAAAATGCATGATGGCTGAACAAGACGGACTTAAAACAAAATCGCTTCAGTAAAAGAACATGGAGAATACGAGTCAGCAGAGATCGCCGGGTTTTTCCTTTTTCATTATTTGCCAGAGTCAAGATTAGACTTCAATTAAATCAAACACTAAACATTAAGTACAGAGATTTTTTTTTTTTTTTTAATAGAGTATTTGGAATTAACAGGAATGAAAAAGGTAGAAACGCATCGATCCTGAGCTGAATATATCGATTTCAACAGATTATGGTGACACTTCAGTTAAAACAACATATTTTCTTCTACTTTCTGGAGAACATGAAACTTTCCCTATAATAAAAATATTAATAGAGACAGAAAGTGGAAGAGAAAGGAAAGATGTGCAGTAAAAGCCCCGGGCCACGAATCGAACATTGAACAGTTTAGTTGAGGTACGACGACTCAGAACTTGGTGAACTTCCATAAAAACTTGAGCAACGTCTTTTTATGGTTTTCTCTCATTTTCTGTGTGGACATCAAAGCATCCTGCTCCTTAGTGTTACTACGGCAACCCTGCAGCCAATTTTTATAAGCATTAAACATCCGATCAATCGATCAGCTTCATTTAAAAACAAAGAAGGAAGACAAAGAAGAAGAAAATGATATGTGATACATTACATACATTTATACATGTTGGTCCACTTGCATTTTTATTTTGAGAAAACTTAATGATCTTTAGTGTCACAAGTTGCAGATTTTTGTATCATTATTTGAAAAGTTAACCAGCATACGTTTTGCCACTTTTTTCTGAACTTTGTGCTGCTGTCTTAATAGTTTGGATTCAATTTGACTCTTCTTGATATAAAGCCTGAAGGGGCATTTTTTACTTTAAATTGGAAGAACATCTTTAAAATTTTAAAAGTGCAGCTACCTACAGAAAAATATTCTTTTGGTGAAAAAAGCTGGCATTCCAGAGGCTGTTTTTCTATCTTTTTGTAGCGTACTTTTAAGAAAAGAGAGAAAATAAATGACTTTAAGCATTAGTTGTTTATTACTGTTTTAGTGACTGAGGCTGGGTAATGCTACCCAAGAGTAGCATTACTTCAATATAGTTTTACAATCGCTTCTCAACAGCGCAGACCCTCTGTACCAAGCAAAGTGTAAGCGGTCTGGTTTTTGCCAGACTAAGTCCATCTCAAATATTTGGTTTATTATCACAGCTGCACATGTGAATTTGGGGAAATAAATGTGTGGTTGTGTGTGCTGAAGCCTTATATAAAGACATTTTTAATTGTCTTCTTCATTCTCCTTCGACCAATTAACATTTCAGTGAAAAACGCAACAAAAAAATAAAAACCACGACAAGGTTTCCAAACGGATAACAATGTGATCTGTCATTTCAAATTACATCACAAATATTCAGAGGTTTATTCTGATGCTAATTTGATATCCTTGAAGCAAAAGCTAATAGTCATGAATGAAGACAATGAAGAATGAAGACTTTATTTGAAACATTTACCAGACTTTTAATGACCATGAAACTTGAACAAAAGCATTGAAAAGACTCACAGCCGTCAATAAAGACATGACATAAAAAAAAGAAAAGAAAAAATACAAAAAGCAGGAAGGCCACAATACCAGGTGAATGACTTTTCAAGGTGCCAGAAACTGCACTTTCGTATTCTTGATTTTTTAAATTCAGACAATCTTGTCATCACTTGACAGCAGCGCAGGAGGCTGTTGAGACGAGAGCTTTCCAAGCACCGTGCCATTTCCAGAAATCTTGAAAATAATCCTCCTCCCTTTCTTCTTGTGTCTGAGAATTTCTCATGGTGAAACCGGAGCAGAACACTGAACGTTATTTGAATTTCAGTAAACTAATTACCCTTTTTCTTTAAATCTTGTTTTGTTCCCAGTTTTTCTGAGCAACATTGGCTAATTGGCTAATAGCACGGCTTCTTCTTGATGTGGTTGTTGTGTGAAGCCGCTAAGGCACAAAGAGTAAAATCATTTTCTTCTGTTTCAACCCAGAGGATGAAATGGAAAAAGCTAATTAACAATCTAGTGGATTTTTTTTTTTCAATTGTAATGCCAATACTAAGGAATAATTTAAACCATTCAGACAGCAGACCACCAACAGCATAAATGCAAATCAATTTTAATTGCAAATAGAACGGATCTCACAGACTGTGGGAACTAGAGATGCATAAATCATGCTTTCCTGGCTGAAACCAGTTTATGTATTTGCAGGTTGAGCTGCTGTTATTCCCTTTTTGACCAATTACAATATTTCTTCCCAAGGACTGCGGCACATAAAAGAGGAGAAAGAGCCGATAGTTCTCTCATAGAAGTAGTAGTGTTGGAAGCAGCAGAAAATGAAGAAATTACAGGATTATCCGCATTCACGTGTTAAAGGATATGTACCTAACATCTGTTATTTGACTCATTTTCATACTTTTTAAAATGATATAGAAAAAAAATAATTAGAACTTGTCATTAGAGTTGATTATTTGGTACAGAACTTCTGGAAACTCACGTTTGCAGGAAACAGTGACAACACAAAGAAAAAAAGAAAGTGGTAAAGTAAAAGCAAAAAAACAAATCGGAGCTCGTTCAAAGTCACACGGCGATCAGACGAGAGCATGAGAGTGAGAACTGAAGAGTGCGTGTGATCATCTCTGGGAATTAGAAGCCCAGATATCATGTCTGAAGTGACCTTGGCAATGCGACGAGGAAGGAGAACATTTCTATGAAGTGTGTCAGACTCATCAGATGCGTACTGGATTTTCTATAGTCTGCGATTCACGCATCACAGCGTTGATGTTCATGAATTTATAATCCTTTAAAGCCGCTGATGCATAAGCAGCCGGCCCTCTACAGGGTACATACCTTTTGCAAGTCGACAGTGTAAGGCGCAGGATCCCAGGCCACCAGCGTTATGTTCTTATAGATGGAGCTCGTGTTGAACTCATGCTTGGGGTTCGCCAAAATCTGTAAAGAGGAAACGTGACGATTTAGGCGTCTACTTACAGGTATGCCAAATTTAATTTAATGCTGCCTTGAGCCTTTTTTGTGCCAAACATATTTATTCAAATGCTTAAACCACAAAATAATTTATCAAGTTGCCTTCTTTGTTTAAACTTTTACCAGAGATGGACCGATCAACCTTTTCCTTGCCGATGCCAATTTCCAGTTTCCTTTGGGTTCTGATCTGCTGGTTTGATTATGACATTTTTTTAAAGGACTATAACACAAACAGGATTGAAAATATGCAGCATTTTCTTTGAAAGAGACAGCGACTGTGAATCTGCCAGGAAATGTAATCAATTATAAAAGCAGTCTTAATGTATCGGGATAGAGTTCTGGAAAAAATTAAGAGCCTGCTGCACTCAACTCCACTGAAAACCTCACAGTTTTCCCACCAAATAATGGTTTCTGAACTCTTCCTGAGTTAAAACATTAGTATTGTTGTTTCTAAATGAATATTAACTTGTTTTCTTTACATTTACAGTCTGAAAGCGCCGCATCTTCTGCAAATAAATACTATGTTTTTGCTTGGAATTTCAGAGACATGTTGCCATAGAATAAGAGAACAATCTTCATTTTACTCAAACATATACCTATAAAAAGTAAAATCAAAGAAACTTATCATTTTAAGTGGTCTCTTAATTTTTTTCCAGCGATGTATGTATTCTCTGTCCTTTATCTGCTTTTGTTAAACTCATAAAAAATAATAATAAAAAAAACTATTATCTAGTCTTTGCCAAACCACTCAAGCAAAAAATGTGTTGATTCTGATTCTGATGGCTCTGTGCATCTCCAATTCATACCATTATAAAACATAAAAGGTATGCAGTGTAAATCCAAATAGCTGTAACCTGAGCCAACATTAACAAAACTGAAAACGTTGAGTGTTTGACTATCAGTCTCTGATACTGAAGCAAATCTTTAACAAGTTTGTTGTCAAACAGAATATTTCAAATTTAACATCCGCTTCACTGGAACAGCTGGTATGAAGCATTTGTGCAAATATGCTGTTAATTTGAAGTTCTTTCATTTTACAGAAGCTGGAATCTTAAACTTCCACCTTCAATCTACAACAATAAAATTCCTCGTACCCTGAATGAGTCGTATTTTGTATCGACTGAGAGAATTTCAATCAGTTTTAACAACAATGCCCTTTCTGAAAAGTACAATATAGATACTTTTCAGGTGAATCAGAGAACTGCACAAATCTGAAATGCAAAATCCTTCAAATCAATCTGAGTTCAGATTTCGACGTACCTGCGAGTTGATGATGCGGATGGTAGTTTTGTTTCCCACATCATGCTCATATCCCTCTGTTGGGGCCGCGTTGAACCGCAAAACTGCATCATGAGCGTCTAAAATGACAAACAAGGGCCAAAGTCAACAAAAGGACAAAGGACTGAGCTGATATCAAAGTACACAAAGAGGTAGGAGTGGGCAAAGAAACGATCTCAAACTGTGAAGAATTGGAAAATGTTAACGAGCTGTAGAGCCATCATGAAATATTCTACACAGCTCATGCTATGAATTGCAGATTCTTGTGCTTGCTTAGGTGCAATTCATTGATATTCCTCTTAATACCTCAACTTATGCGGCAGGAATTAAATAGGCTACTGGCTTAATGATTACCATGAAACAATTACAGCATTATTCCCGTTTGCATTCACAATTAGAACTGTATTTAGCTACTGAGCTTGTAAAATAATCTGATTTTTGGGTTTTCCAGCCAAGTTTTGTCTCGGTGAGAGGAACAAGTGTTGCATCACTAAACTTTGGACTTTCTAACTGTAAAAGGACAGCGTTTTAAAGATGTTTCCGCCTCAATACTTTAAAATGAAAAGCAAAAAAAAAAAAAAAAAAAAAAGAGCAGCCCCCTCACCCAGCTGCCCCTATCTACCAGAAGGAAAAAGTTCACAAACA
>NW_015113999.1:80071-85662 GCF_001443285.1 Poecilia latipinna | reverse complement strand
GGGCTTTTTAACTTAAAAAGGACAGGGTTTTAAAAATTTTTCCCCCCCAAAATTTTAAAAAAAAAAAAAAAAAAAAAAAAAAAAAAAAAAGAGCAGCCCTCTCATCCAGCTGTCACTATCTACCAGCAGGTAACAGTTCACGAACATCTCAATGGACGTTGATGCTCTTTAGGGTCGTCTGGTTTGTCACATTGGTTTGGATTGCTAACGTTGTATTCATTCAGCTGAGCGGCCAAAGCAATACCACGTTTGTGTCATTATTAATAACATGAATAAGACAAAACCTTCACAGTAAAAGCATCAGAACAGAATAAGTTAATTAAAATGGTGGTTAAAATAATAATAATAAAAAAACATTTTATGCTTGATGCATTGTGTCCAGGCTTCAATTTATCCCTGACATGTCAATTAAAACAGAAGGTATTCTGAGCGGGATGGAGACAAATACAAATCAATATCTAAATTACATAATAAACTTATTATAAATACTGCCGCTACCAATAATAATTGTGACAATGATGTTAAAAACCAATTGTGATAAAAAAAAATGTTTTCCCTCAATAATCATGATATAGAATCTTCTGATAAATGTGGATATTGAGGCGAGATTGAATGTTACCCCGGTGATTTTGTTTTGAAATTTAATCAAATTAAACTTTGAAAGACTGTCTTAAGTATTTCAAAAATATTTCTTAAATATAAATTACATCTGATACAAATTGGCAAATTAATGCAAACTCATTAGAACATGGTTAGAAATAGTATTTGGCTTAATATAGAGTGGTATGCTCTTTAAGAGCTATGATTTGTAGGGAAATTTTTATTAAAATCTTGATCAGAAAGTTGTCATGTGATATTTTTGGGCCGCTATTCAGAAGAGACGAAGCTCGTCATGTCAGATAATATTTGTGTCTTCCAAGTCAGCAAAGTGAGGGAGAATTACCCTCACGATTTTAAAATAATCAAAGTTATTTATTTACTTATTTAGTTAAATAATCCAACCTATGTAAATGAAGATCAGCCACAAACGTTTCTCCGTCTCTGTTGCGTCGCTCTTCCCTGGCAACAAGCAGTACTAAAGCGCCCCCTAGTGATTGGCTCAGGTAACTGATGTGTGAAGAGTAATGAGTTCACTTTTAAAAACATTTTCATACCGCACGGCCGTGAAACGATTCATTTGACGTCCTCTGATGTTTATTTGCCTTTATGAAAGCTGTAGCCTAACAGATGGTGCAGCATTTACATACATTTCAGCTTATTTGCAGATCGATTGAGCTTCAGAAACCCTCCTCTCGCGTCGAACCGACACATGGATGAATGATCCTTCAGCTTACGATCCGACTCTTCTTCATCATACATGCAGCCCCTCAGCAAACAGTTGAGCTTGGCCGGCTGCTCTAGCGAAATACTCAAAACACGTCTCTTATACAGAGCTCTGCTAAAACGGTAGACTTTAAATGAAGTCCAAACAGATCATATTCCCCCCTAGCCCCCATTTTCATCAAGATCACAGTTTTTCCAAAAAAATCTTAGCACTGGCGTTTGGTTTTGCAAATCATTAAGAAAGAAACAGTTTCTCAAAAATGAAGCTGCTCTAATTTAAAGAAACAAAGTCAATGTGTTTCTGAAGGTTCGTGGTTTCTGCAGATAAATATACCAAGAACTAAGAGAAATCAGTCATGACTCTCATCACACATCCACACAATAAAAACACAAAATAATGGTGCCATTATTTAACAGTCCTGATAAAAACAATACATTAAAAGAAAACAAAAAAAACAAACAACAATGTATCTTAATGGATTTATCTTCCAGAATGTCACAACTTTGAAAGCCAGCATTCAGGTCAATTTAACCTTACAACACAATATTTATGACATAAATAAATCATATTTACCTAAACTTAAGATACCAAGAACTAAGGAAAATCTGAGTCATGACATTCTCAAGGAGGGACATGAGTTCAAATCTCAAACATCCACAGAAGAGAAACACAAAATGATGGTGCAATTATGTGACAGACATAAAAGTAAAAAAAGGCAAAAAGGAAAAATCAGAAGAAAAAATAATTAAGAAATGTATGCCTGTTAAACCAGAATGGTTTCTTCGTTTTGTGTGTATTTCTATCGTCTTTTAAACAGTGATGGAGATGTTTTATTCTTCGCTGCTGAAGACTAAAATATCTTCAGGGATTTAATTACAGCTTCTCTGATTCTTTACTTTTAATCGAGGATAAAATCAAACGGCTGGATGCTGTTTTGAAATCTTCTGTCTGCCTCCAGAGATCATTTTCAGTTTCTGCAACATGTTAATGAAACATCATTTCCAAAGGACACCTTGCTTCCTGTTTCATATTTGTCTAACAGAAAAATGATACATCTCTCCTGACGCTCTTTTTGCATGCTGGTTGTTTGTTCAGAGACTGGAGATCCGACAGGTTAACAGCTGTCAAAGACTGGATAATAGTGTTTTATTTAACAAAAAAACAAAAAAAAGAAAAAAAAATAAGTATTTTTTGATATGAACAGTGAGAAAACCTTCCCCACAATAAAATGATTCATGGTTTTTGTGCCACACAGGAAGTAGATGTACCTTACTGGAAAGTAAAGAGAGGCAGAAATGGAGCATAAAATGCCTGTTAGAGTAAGAAAGACCTCCAGCTGTATTTATTGTCTTATTAAATGTTATTGTATTAGTTTTGCCATAATTATTTTAGTTTTCTGCACTGGGCACCTTAGTATATTTATCCATTACTAGAAACAAGGGCTGACTGTGAATATGTTTAGATGATGAATGTACAAAATGCTAAACAGAGAAATTTGGTGTCATTTCAGTCCTTTTGCATCCAGACATGCTGATTGCCATGTGATTACGCTACACGTCTCTACTTCTGGCAGATTTTGGCATCAACTATAAATTAAATTAAAAGTCAGTAATCCTACTGAAACACTGGACATGCAGAGAAACAAATTACAGAAAAACTGATACGATGTACAGATTTAATAAGGTTTATAACTTTTATGATGCTGTCGTTTCCAACGTAATCGGCGTCATGTCTGATTCCACCACTAGAGGGCATTCTGTCATTTGCTCATTCATTTTCAGCAGATTTCCTCCAAATCACAGCTGAGGGAGCCAAACTACATACAGGAGTATTGAAATAAAATAAAGCATTAACAGTAATGCTTTAGATGTTTATTGCTTCATGCTGACAAAAACGCAATGCTAAGAATGTTACATCTAAACAATAAAAGATTTAAGGGATTTCTAAAAATGGATTTTTAATCCTTTATTTCTAGTTTCAGACTGTTTGGTCAGACAGACTTCTGACCAAACAGTCTGAAACTATCTGCAGAAAGTGACTAAAAAAAAATGGCATTCTTAAAGAGGCTGGCTGCTCACAGAGTACCCTGTTTGAGAAGATTGGAGGAAAGTTGAGTGGAAGGAAAAAGTGTGATAGAAGAAAATCCCACAACCAACACGGACAACCACAACCTAAAGACGACTGTGAAACTAAGATTACGAAACAGTTTGCAGGAGATTCAGTTTATTATTCATTTATTTCACCTTTATTAACACAGGTCATCTCAATTAGATTCCAGATCTCATCTACAAGAGAGACCTGTTTTGATAAAACAAACTAAATTTTAAATTGGATGAGAGAAAACACAACCTGCAGCATAAAAAGCCCTAGATTATCGCAATAACAGAGCTGAATGTTTTATCACTTGTGCCATGCAATGAAAAGACAATGCAACACATTTTTTTTCTTTACCTGCTTGTTCACAAGCCCTTTGTTTTCAAAACATAACATTGAAAAGAAAAGATTACATTTCGCCCCTCCCCCACTGTCTCATTAATCATTTGTTCACCAGCCTGACATGGGAGTATCCAGCTCCTGTTCCTGCACCTTTGAATGATTTGTTGTTCCAACACAATTGCCTTCGCCCTCGGATTGGGTGTTGTTCCCTCCATCCTCCAGATGATGGCAGTCACCCACCGCACCACTTCCACACACTCCACTGAACTCCACAGTAGCAAACCGCTCGCATAAAGGCTTCAGCCAGTGAAAACACCGAAGCCAAAATGCCAGTAAACCTGCATGTGCCACGACAACGATGTCAGATTCTCATTTATTTTCAAGCATATTGATTATTAGCGATGAGCTGCATAATGCACATTGAAACCATCTTTCAAAAAGCACAGCAGGGCGACGGCAAGTAGAGGAAGATCAATGCAGTTTGATTTCCTGTGGAGGCCGAACTAAAGAACTGCTGTCATGTAAAAGCCAGCTCTTCCAGCACCACACGGTTGCTTGGCGGTTACTGTGGCCACATGACGCTCGTCTTGTTTATTGAGTTGCATCAAGTATCGTACCCCTTCTTTTATTTGTTGAGAAATGGGATGATGAAACACTGAGTCAACACCCCTGTTGCTGTATTGTATTTGTATGTATGGGACAAACATCAGTGCCGATGACCATGAATAACAATTTATTGTACTTTTTTTTTTTTTTTTTTAGTTGTAGCTCTCATTTTTCTGGAATTTATCAAGTATAAATAATTTGGCTGGTCTTGTTTGTTACCACTTTTAAATTAAAAAGTTCATATAAGCTTAGACTGCAATGAGTTAAATCTACCTGCTAGAGCCTAAATTGGAATATCATGGCTTTTTAAGTTTGTAATAAGTTAATTCAACACACCTGGGAAAGACAAACATCGTTGGAACGTCCTGCCATCGGCTTTAGAGTGAAATTTGCCCATCAACTGCAGAAAAAAAGCCCTTGTGAAGAAACTTGGCAGAGGCCGATAAGAGGCGGTCATTACCTGAAGTGAAACGAATCCTTTACAGACACGGGCTCGAAGGCCGCTCTCAAAGGAAGAAGCCATTATTTCAGAAGCAATTAAAAAGACAGATTAAAGTTTGCATGTTCAAAGTTTATTTATTTTTCATTTCCTGTGGTCTGATGACACAAAAATTTATTTTTCAGCCTCAACGGGCCTTGCTACATTTGGAGGATAAAGGAGAGACGCTCGCAAACCCAACAACACTATCCCATCTCTGAAGTACAGCGGTGATGTCTGTACTTCAGACGTCACGTTGGTTTAGTTAGCTACGAAGTGGCTTAAGGACAACAAAATCAATGCTTTGGACTAGTGGCCTTCACAAAACCCGGAAAAAACTCGTAGAAAATCCACGGACACATCTGTGAGCGGTGGCCTAAAAACCGGACTCAGTTCTGAGTCAAGAGATAAGGACCAAAAGTAAATCATTATCAGTAGCTGATCCAACTCAAAATGTTCTGGCACTTCGCAAACGGAAAGAATTTTGGTAATCCTAATTGGATAATCTATCCAATTAGGATGATGAAACACTGAGCCAACACCCCTGCTGACTCAGAATCAGATTTAGTCTGATTTCATGACAGATAATGAGGAAAAATGGTTTCAGAGTAAACGGTAAATGTCTGGTTTCGACTGTATCAGAATGTAAATCTGTTGACTTATGTGCAACGACAGAAACAGGTGAACCTTGTTTGCTCGAGAGCATCTTCGTCCGTATCGTAATACAAGGGGCAAAACAAGAACAAA
>NW_015113999.1:50985-75666 GCF_001443285.1 Poecilia latipinna | reverse complement strand
CAAACACGGAGGCTAAAGGTAGAACAGGCTCTCATGTGCACAAGGAATGTGAAATGGAGACAAAATTGGAGAGAAAATCAAGCTGCCTGTTTTTATTTGTCAAATCAGATGTGTCCTTTTGAGGAGACAGGAGAAAAATCAGAAGGAAAAACTAACAAAACATGTAGTCACACGCTGTAGCGTACACTGGAATAAGGATTTAGTCAGCATTTCTGTAAATGTGCAGGAATCTTTTAGCACTTCAAGCTATTTCACATTAAGGAGAGCTGTGGAAAGACTAAAGCAGAACGACTAACGTTTCCTCTGACACAGCACAACAAGTCAATTCCACCGTGACCGTAAGATCAAGTGCATAATGCAGCTTTACATCACCTGCATCTGATTTTCCAAGAAACCTGCTTAGTCAGCTCCTCTCTGTCCAGGACAATGTCGTCTCAGGCAGCAAATGCTTCATAGTTTCAGGAAACAAAAACGTCACAAAAATGAAGTTGATGAGCGTAAAGCTCAAGCCGAGACGATTAATCCTTCTGCTTTATGCCTCATAGGTGTTTCAGAAATGCAAGGAAGCTATACGTGATGTGAAGAAGGCTGATTAGCTACCAGAGGGTTTTTTTTTTTTTTTGCTTTTTCTAGTGAGCCATCTGTCGCCGAGTTCACACTCTCCCCGCTTACAGAAAAGCTGCCAATAGTCGCTTAAAACCCAAGAACACACACGTTCTGACGGAGAGAGATAAAACGTACGAAGCAAAACCTCAACTTTCCGCACAATCAGATTGACAAGCTCATCTGTGAAAGCCCCAGGAAACCTGAACACCGTTCACCGGAAGAGAGATAAAAGTAACTTTTTTTTTTTTTTTTTAAACAAGCCTGTGTGGTTTTTATCAGGAGTGTGAATGAGGAACCAAGACAAAACTCCACACCATGGTGAACAAAAGGGCTACAATGCATTTCAAATTTTTTTCTCTACAAAAAAAGTTACGTGAGTGACATGTACCGGTTTTACTCATTTAGAAAATGAGACATTTCCTCAATCCTCTTACAGCTCCGTCAGATTGACTAGAACCAGCTCTGAATCGAGTCACATTTCTAAATATGACGTTGCATTGCAACTCTGATTGCATGGAGCTGTTGTCCTGATGGACGGCCAAGATATCTGCAGCCTCCAGCAGGTTGTTCTTCCAGGTTTGACATGCATTTAGCTCCATCCTTCTACCAATCTAATCCCTTTTGCTTCCTTGTCAGTGCTAAAGAAAAGCATCCCAACAACAGGATGTGTTCAGCGTAGTGTGAAGATTAGTTTTTCTACTCGCAGCTCAGTTTTGGTCTCATCTGACAAGAGTTTCTTCTTCTTCCGTGTGCTTACAGTGTCCTCCACATAGCTTGAGGCAAACGTCAAAGGGGATTTTTATGTGGCTCCCTTTCCTCGCATAAGGGCCAGTCAAAGCCAACACTTCTGTTGTGCTGTTGACAGGTCCTCCCATTTGAGCTGTGGGTCTCTCCATCTCCTCCAGTCTCCAGAGGTCTTTCATGGGTTCTCACTGGGGTTCTTCTCTCCGATTGAGTTCTAGTTTCATAGTCAACTTAGTGTAAACTTTTCCGCCCCCGATTTTTATTTGCAAGAAATAGCTATTCTGTCACACGTGAGAAAGTACTCGTGGGTATAAACACGCCATATTGTATAAGTTCTTGTACAATGTGTCGTGTTTTAATTTGGCGGCACATTTCTCCAGCAGTCATATGCTAATGCAGGAACCGTGTGGGGTACACGCCGGGCTGGTTGCAAGTCCAGCACAGTGTAGAATTATTGTACACATAAATATACAGTTTTGTTGAATTGTACATTAGCTTCCTCTGATTTTCCTTACAAATTTCATTTTATCTTCTTACAGCAGGTGCTGCAGATTTGCATAAGAACTAGTCAGTGTTTTTCTTATCTCAAAGTGCAAACCAGCACAGGAAAAAAAAAAAAAAAAAAAAAAAAGAAAGTGACTGCATGCTACTCAGAATCATTTGTTTCTTATTCAGGGAAAAACGTCTACTCGTAGAAAGATTTCCAAGTGTATCACACAAAATCTTCTAAAATGTCCTGTTGTAACTTCACTACCAACAAAGTGCTTCTTGTTGTTTTGCATTCAAGGCATGCTGGAAAACACTTATTTCAGTCCCGCAGACATTCCTGTTGCGAAGAACAATGCAATTTCCTCCAAAAATATGTTTTAATATTTGAGAAAATACAGACATTTCTCCAGGACATTACCTTTTCTACAGTGTGTTATATTGCCTTCTCATGCTTGCAAAATGAGTCGTCTTGTCTACATTATCATGAAACACGAAAGCTTCACTTCTGTTGACTTCTGAATAAGCCGATTTCACTGATAAAAGGGCTTATTAAACATGGAAAACTTTTGTTTTCGAAGGTGATCGTCATCAAGGTAGCTGCCATTTGCCAATAGTTATGGTTACATCGATTTCTACTGTGAGAAAAAAGATGAATTAAAAGATGCCTATTTTAAAAGTTGTACCCGATGGTGAAAGACCTCACCAAACGGCTGAATAACCACCAACTACATTTTAAGCTCTAGCGTATGAATGTCCAATATGTATATTATCCATGTTGACATTCAACAAGATGGCATTAAGCTGTTATTTAGTCAGGCTATGTACTTGGGTAAGTTGGATGCCATACAGACAGGCGACGTAAAGTTTTCTGAATTTTCTCATAAAAAAGTTTTTTTTTTTTTTTTTTTAACTGCCTTAAGTTTCAATAGCAAAGGAGCAGCTCTCCAAACAGATCGTAAACATTGGAAGAGCCCAGGAGCGATTGACAACATGCAGCGACATGTATGGGAGTGGCAGTACATTGCAACTTTATGGTCAAACATCCTGTCACTTCAGTACATTTAAACATCTGACAGCTTATTAAAACAATTTTAAATTGTGAGAACAGTTCAATAAAACATGTTTTCTCTTTTTTTTTTTTTGCATCTATGGCACTGCTACTGCTAACAAAATTGTGTATTTTCACATACGAGAACCACAATTTGCTGCCGTTTCTGTTAAAATATATCCATGTGGTTGATCTACCACAAGAAGAGTAGCCTCACAACAACAAATTGAAAGGAATTATAAACCGGTTTATGCTTCATACCTATTATAGCTCTCAATATTTGCTTTCAACACTCACCTATTTCCTTGCCCAGCCTGGAATGCAGGATGGCGCCAGCAGAGGTGACAACTGCGCAGCTTTTGAAGCCACTCCTTCCCTGTTGCCGTTTGTTCAGCAGCTCCAGCGGATGGGATGGCACGAAGTCGGCCCAGCCGAGAGAGGAGAAGGGCTCCTCCAACCCATCCACCGTCTTCAGCTGACCCTCGGCCTTCATTTGACACAGCAACGCTTTGGCACTCTGGGAACCTTTGCGATGTCCGTTGTAGAAAACGTGGTGTTTGTTCGCGCTCATGTAGTCCTTCATGGCGCGCTGCAGTCGGGGACTCAGCATGCCGGCGGACGCGTGGCCCTTCCACAGCCTCCGCACCACAGAGGCAGATCGGGAGAAATAGTAATCTTCCAAGTCAGAAGACTCGCCACCAGTTCTCCCGTCTCCTGCAGTCCTAATTTTGGGCTCAAGATCCTGATCTTCTCTGCCATCCTCTTCATCTTCACCGCCGTGGAAGTGTGTGGTACCGATCTGGTTCTGGTACATTCTCTCACGACTCTGGACCGCAGGGTCTGAATGAGAGCCCACGTTCTCTGTACCAAAGGAGGACCAGGCAGCCAGGCTCTGTGGGTCCAGGTACTCCTGGCGACCTGCCTCCTGGCTACCGTAAGTCACGTAAGGGCTCTGGCTTGCCTCCATGCTGGTCTCTGAGGTTATGGAGCTGGTGGAGGGTCCTGGTCCTGGTGGTCCTGGTTTATCTCTGAGATATGTCGTAGTTAATTGCAAAGCCTGTTCAGGTCTTAAGCCAAAGACGGCATGCTGCTGATTGGAGGCTTGTATGGAGGCCAGCCGCCTGGTGTCAGGATGCTGGGAGAGTAAAGAGCCAACAGAAGTCAGAGACTCGTCCACGCGGGCATCCAGGAAGTAGGAGAGCAGAGCAAGAAAGACCAGAATCCAGACCAGCATGGCCACCAACAACACCCTCCGCCACTGCTTCATGCTGGACTTCATTACCGTTCGCTCACATAGACACCCGTGGAGCTGGCCCGCCAACAACAAATCCCCACAGCCAGGACTCAACCCACAGGTCAGCTGGGGAGGGGCTGTAAAACAAAACCTCAAAGTTACTGCTTCTGGCGTAAGGGAAACATGTGGAGAGTTACTGCAGATTGGTGAAGCACTCACCTGAACTGATGCCTTTATTTCTTCCTGCCCATGAGTCTGTTATGTGTCCGATGCTAACGGGACCCTGAGGAGAGGAATGGAAACGGTTAAGGGAGTGAGGAAAACATATGTAGGCCTGACAAGTTTGTGTAGTCGGCAAACTTCTGTCTCCTTTCCACACAACTGCTAAGTAAATTTATCACGACTTGAAACAGTTTTAAACACGGACCAAACTATGTCGGATTAACTCTAGTCAAAACCCTGGAAATAATTCAGGGTTATTTGAAAATTGCCTCAAGCACAGTTTGAGGTGTGTCACAAACTCATCCCTGCTTGTTCACAGTCGTCTTTGCTTTGTACAACATGTATGTAACTTTGACAGGGAGCTATAAAAATACCTTATTGATGACATCTTGGGTGCATCAACCAGTTTAACAAGGTTTTATTAAAATTATCTGTAGTAGACAGAGCTGAACAAACAGTTGAGTGCAAACAGCTTTGAAAGCAGTCGTCAACTTGATGCGCTGAAAGAGAGGCCAATCTGCTGTTTTACCAAAGGGAAAAAAACAAAAGGTCAAAGCAATTTGCCCGACTTCTTAACCCCCCCCCAAGATCCCAGTTACCATTTAGATAAGCCCCAACAAACTCAATATATTGAGCCGTCAACCTCAGCCAACAAACTCCAAAGTCTCGCCACCGAGACCCAACCACAAGTTCCCAGACAACACGAGATATACCCAAAGGACTCTGGTCTGCGCCTGAATATCCTCAGTACCAAAAGACGGTCCAGCCATCTAAACTCTATTACGTGTGAATTTTTTTGTTGTTTTTACAAGTTCGCAATAGAAAGTGCTAAGTAATTTTATGTGAAATGTATTTAATACCTGTGATGTACACACCCCATGTTGTCCATGGCATGATTAAGTCTGCCCTGCTGAACCCGACACCTGGAATTTATACTTCAGTCCCCAAAACAATTCCATATTAAAAGGTCAGTAAAACTGGATTTAACAAAAAACAACCTGAAATGTTGCTGAGCAACCAAATATTTTTATGGAAAAGGGTAAACACAGAATGAGCTTTTCACAAGATGATTTTATCATCTTGTGAAAAAGTAGATAAACCAAAAATGGAAGTCAGTTAAGTCTGCCATCACGTCAAATATTTAAATAACAAATTGCACATTTGCTTTTACGACGTCCATGATCACAATTCATTTTCTATCACGGATTTTTCTCATTCTGGGTCATATATTCATGACAAACGAACCAAATGGACAAAGTTCCCGCTTAGTCTCCTTAATTTTAAGAAAATTCAGAGAGAATGATTATACACATAAGTCTCACCATTTATTTTCTGTTTCCTCTTTTGACGCATTACCATTATTATTGGAGCACAAACTGGTCCAGTGATTCAGAGAGGTCGTTATTAACACAATGCCAAGTCCAGAGCATGACGGTTTGCTTTATTCCTTGTTGCAGTGAATCCCACAGTAATTACTAACAGTATCATTAACTGACTGGCTCACTTTTAACATCTTTGACAATTCTCTTGTGCACAATGTGTTGGATGGATTCTGTGAAACGCACAACAACAAAGGTGAATAAATGAAGCATTAAATTGCCTCAGATCTGTGGTCTACAATCCTCTCAACCACATGCAATTATGAGTTTTGGTCTCTTAATGCTTGAGCGTTTTTGTCAACAGAACAAGAGCGAGAGATCGGGGTAGAGAGGACCAGAGCCAAGCATGAGAGTTGAGCCTCCTCCAGTCCTAATTACAGCTTCCTGTCTCCGTCCTGCGGAGTGCAGCAGAAGTGATCTCAGGTGGCCCTGTAACCCGGCCTCTTTTGAGACTCTCTCCCAGGGTCATGCAGAAGACCAAAGCTCATCCTGCTGACCCTAAACTCAAAGAGAGGAAATCAGCGGGGAGCAAGTCGGCTAGAGAGAGCGCCAACAGTATGGGAGAAAGAAAAATACTGGATGGAAAAGCATGCAAGCTCATGTATCTGCACGAATGCATGCGACTGTGGCTGAATAGATACATCAGGCACGAACAGATGAAAGTATAAAGAGACAACCTTTTTTCTTCTTACCTGCTGTCTGACAAATACATCAGGCGGATCTTTTCCTGTTTAGGGTCAGCTAGATTACCAAAGTTGTTTTTATTAGCACCATTTCAGAATAACGAGACGTTTTTTTTTTAAAGATACATTTTCCTAACCGTCTTCAAATGCAGAAGTTTACATACATTTTCTTATTATTCGGTAGCATTGTCTTCTAAACTATACGACTTGTTTTAAATGTAAAGTCAACTTTTTTTAAGTTTATATCATCTTATTCCCTCAACAAAAGTCATACCTGGAGCATTGCTTTGATTCTTTCATTAATGTTTGAGGAATCCTGTGAAGTTTTGTGACGTTCCTCTTGCAGAAGAGCATCCACACAACATGATGCTGTCAACACAATATAATGCACACAGTTTACATTGTATTCTAGTCTGCATTTTTTCTCCAAATATAATAATGGTCACTATACCAAACATTTCAATTTTTTTTGTTTCACGAGACCAAACTACAAGTCGTAGAAACTAAGATATTTTCCTAGAATGTATTTGAAAGTTTTATCAGAATTGTTTTTTTGTTTTTTTTTTCCATTCTTGGAGTAATGTCTTCTTCCTCTTCTGGTCCATTAGCCATTTTACTGTGATTGACGATGCTTGAACAGATCCACAAGTCTCTTCCTGATATCTTAAATGATTCATTTTGATTGTTCTATATCGCACAATAAAACCGTGTGTAAAGTGCATCTAAAACACTCTCACAGGTGTGGATCATTCATACCGCTTCAAGGCGCAGTAATCAGTAATTCAACATAATAAATATCCCCGTCACAATTGTAGCATTTAAAAAAAAAAAAATCTGTGATTTTGGTACTCCTAATTTTAGCAAACTAAAATATATGATGTCACGCAGCAACATCATATATTTTACCACGATCTGGTTTCACCTGTAGTGGGCCAAAATGCTCATGCCCTTTTCTAAATAAACAAATTAGCACAACATATTGCTTTGGAAAATCTTACAGAAAGCTCAATCTTTGCCCTTAAGGCAGCAAGCCTTCAGCACAGATCAGACAGTAATAATAGGTGGAACCTTCTTCGAACAAAAGGGGATAAAGTGCAAAAAGCGGCATGTACAAATGGAAAACAACATTCTTTTGAAGAGAAACTCACAACCGGAAAAAGAACAAACCACAAAACACACAGGTGCTTTGCAGTAGTGCTGTGAACAAGCAAATGTCATCTGTATGCATTACTGCTGCGTGGCACCCCACTGAAGAGTGCGCCCCGAGGCGTGACGCGCAGGCATGGGTGCCCGATGGTCGCTCAACCTCACCTGATGGTGACCAAGATGTGCATTTCTGTTGCTGTGGTGAAACAACACGCGTGTGCGGCACAGATGGAGAGGCGGAGGTGGAGGACAGAGCTACTCTGGTGAGCTCTTCACAAAGGAACAACAAAATGGAAAGCACGGAAAAGCGACGATGCCAGACATCAAACGCTGACTAAATGACTTGGCAGGAAACAGAGAGCAACAAAAGGAGCCTTTTGGAATATAAATGAAAATGGATTGAAAAAAAAAAAAAACCCAAAACAACCAAGTAGTTTAGAAAAAACGATGGGTGTGTGCAAGTTGTTGGTACACAGAAAGAAAACACCTTTGCGAATTTTATGGCACCTGTGACGCACAAGCTGAAAGAAACGCCAACTACATATATGGCAAAACCCAGTCAAGACAGACTGTGGCAACAAGCATGTCAAAACATTTATGCAAGTTGTGGTTTGTCTAAATAGACTTCAGATATACAGAAATACATGAGTAGGAGTAACAACAATTATATGTGTTTTGTCTTATTTTTTTTCACACAAAAGCATTTTTAAAAAAAAGTGCTGTGGAGATTGTTGCACAACTGCAAACAAACCACAAACATGAGCATCCACCTACCTAATCTAACAACACAAGCACGGAAAGCACTGATGAGAGAAGTGTCCAAGGGTAGCCCTATGGTAACTTTGGAGTAGCTACAGAGACGCACAGCTCAGGTGGGAGAATCAGCTGACAGGACAACCATGTAGACTCGCACTACACAATCTGGCCTTCATAGGGAAACGATTGTTAAAGGAAAGGCATAAGAAGTCTCTTGTTCAGTTTGCCTCCACATACTATGTGGAGGCTTTTCTTAAGCAGTAACAGAGGGGTTGTTTGAGAATGTTGGGATGATGGGTGAGGCCAAATACAGGACAAACCTCTAAGAAAACCTATTTCTAGGCAAACGCATTAAGAGGCTCAACAGATCCAGGCATTGAGTCATTAAAATGACTCAAAGTCTGAATCTGAATACAACTGCAAATATTCCACAGAACTGAAAACCTGCTCTTCTCAGACAGTCTTCACCCAGAATGACTGAAGTTGCCAACATAGGCTATTTTACAGAGAATAGGCTAAAGTTTCAGTCTCCAGATGTACAAAGCTGGTGCAGAGCTCTAGCTGCAAAATGTGGCTCTAAAATGTTACACAAATTTCTCAAACATTTTTTTTATAATAATTTAAATGTGTAATTTTTTTTTGTGTTGACCCACTACATGAAATGGTGTGTGCAATTTGGTAAAAAGCTAAAACCTCCAATGGCTATTTGAACATTAGTGTACATAGATTACTGCAGATGTCTCCAAGATTTCTGTGGTGGGCTCCGTTTTCCTACACACCGCATCAGCAAAATGATTTAAATGAACTAATGTCAGCTGGAAAATACATTATCTCAGTTTTCCTGCGTTTCTCCAAGCTGAAATGCGCAGAGCCATCGGGGTGTCCTCAGGAGGATCGTTAGGACATCCCAGTCAGAGAAAACCCTCAAAGAAAGGGAGTTCCAGTCGAGAAACGGACAAGTTATCGCACTTCTAGTGATGGCAGACATTTCTCAGACATTTAATCCAGTCATGGATTAGCTGAGCTATACACATTATGTTTTAGTAAATGGATATTTCTGGTTTTAAGAAAAATAAATAAGCCAATAAAACCTTTGCCTGAACAGTGTAATTAAAGTAATACCTACTCAGTGGTAATAGGTGGCAAAACTGGACAAACGATAAACATTTAAATGAAAGTTATTGTGAGTGGCTAAAGAGGCGCCAGGCTAATCATTCTTCCAAAAACAGTAGTTTGTCACCTTGTTGGTTCAATAACTAAATAAGATTAGAGGTGACATTCAAAAGAAGAATAAACTCAGACGGATGCAGAAATAAACAGTTGTTTCCAGACAACAATAAATGAAATGAACCTCTATGAAGTGATTTTTAATATTAAAATATCCAGAATCTGAATTTTGAGATTCAAAGTGCGTATTTTTGTCATCACAAACTCAGTTTACAATTGCACATGATATGGCATAAAATATCAAACTTGCAACAAATTTCTTTTAGTGCTGATGGGGCCTTAGCCTGCATCCTTTGTAGATTAAAATGTTTATTTTTTTTGTTTTTAAAAATTGGGTATTAGATTCCAGTGTCTTACACTCACTCGTGAGAAAACCCAACATATTTCTGCCCATTTTGAAATTGTTTAGCTTTTTTTAATTGGTTGAATTAGTCAGTCATAAAGAAACATGATGCAACATGTTCATTCTTCAATGAAATGAGTAAGTGCTCTCTGTTCATCACAACATTCAACATTGTGTTTGTTATGATGTAAAGCACTTTGAAATGCCTTGCTGCTGAAATATCCTATACCAGGGGAGCCAAGATCTACTTTTTCTCTCACCAGCCAGCTGAGATCTACCTCATGACATGAAGAAATTGTAAATTAAACTCGACTGACTTATTTCACATGCGAAAATACATCAGTTATAGCAGAAGTAATAAAGTGATAGAAAACCTAACGCAGTTTCTTCCTCAGTGAGATTCTGACAGTGGGAGCAGGTTACTGGTTTCTCTGTCAGAAGCTGGTCAGTTATGGTCGATCGTGATCTACGTATTCAGCACCCCTGTGCTATACAAATAAAATTTGATTGATTAGTTCAAGCCTCGGTTTTTTTTTTTTTTTTTTGGCAAACAAACTACAAAGCTTTATACCCATCAACAATGTAGCAAGTGAATGATAATCAAGTAACTGTGGAGATTTTATTCACAGCAAACCTTGCACAAGTCTTGCGTAACTTGCCAGTGGCATGACTGTGCTTGTATGAACCATTCAGAAAATCATAGATGACGGGGTCAGGATTTTCATTTATCTCTATGGAAACTATTGCAATCTGATCTCTTGTCTTCGCACATTTCCTTCCCTCCAGCTCACTGCAACATTTCACCATTGCTTAAGTAAATTGACAATCACCACATCCATTCATGTTTTAATGCTTAGTCTGGTTGATGCCTGCTTGATGATTAGGGAGTAGCTGCAGTGTAGCTGGGTTTCAGGCAGGTTTTTTGGTAAATCACAAAGGCTCTTACAGACGACGTGAGGTTTGACTGTGACTGAGGTGCATCTATGCGGCATGGTAGCAGATTTTGTCCTCCACACTCTTTCCACCTCAGGGCTTTCGTGCTGAATTCTCCTTACCCAAAAGGTGTTTAATGACCAAAACTTTCTGTGGTCAAAAAATAAATAAATAAATAAATAAAAAATACTGCAAACATGCATTTTTCTAGCCAAAATTTATGAGGCTGCCTCATGCATCTTCAGTGTTTGGGGACTGCACATCCCCGTTAGCCTCATTTCTTTTTCTGCTACTGGCTTTAAATAACACTGCACTGAAATATTGGCTGACAGGCTGACGCTAGAGTCTCCCAAACACAGATGCATCGACAGTGTTCATCCCTAAAAGCGCTACGAGGTTGCAGTTGTCAGGCAACACTGGCAAGATAATTAAATGTTTGTTAGGAGTCATTCCAAAAATGCTAAAGTACGTACATGTTTCTTTTAGCATGACAAAATGCTCATCCTTAAAGAGATAATGGCTTGTTTTGTCAACACAGGCAGCATTCTGACATCTGGCCTATAATATTTTTTTTAGTCTACGTTTACTTACTTGCTTACTGATTTCGTGTCTCAGCACTAAGTAATTAACCTGACGCACCAGATGGACTGCTGCACGGACTGCTGCTGGGAGAAAATCTGCAGCTACTGGAAGGCATTTCAAAGACATTTTTTTTTTGCCAAAAAGCAAAATTATTAGCAATACTCAAAAAAAAAAAAAAAAAAAAATCACTGTTTTTTTTTTGTTTGTTTGTAGCTTAAAATTAGACGAACATTTCATTGCGAGATTCTTTTTTCCTGAGCAACTTTGTCGAGACAACCCAAACCATCGACAAGCTTTTTCAACCATCTGAATCATTTTTAACAAAAACTGGATTTGTGATGTCTAGGGTGCTTTTAAATCCACAAAACAAAATTGGATATCTGCAGTGAGTGATTGTCATTCTTTAAACTTCTGCAATTCCCATTAATATATGGCAAAAAAAAGAAGACTCAACAACACTCTTAAGAAAGACGTGTAAAATGCCTTAATGTATAAATTAATCATTTGAATCTTACAGAGAGAAGCACTTTACCGTTCCCCTTTGCACAATCTTGTCAAATTATCCAGAGTCCTGGCTCCTCTTATGCTCTCCTCAGTTCTCTATGACATTTAGGTCAGTGCACAGAGTGTACCAGAAGAATGGTGATTTATTTCTATTTTTTTATGTTTATCCGCCTGTGTATTTTGAATCATTATTCTGTTGAAAGATGATGATTCACATCTCCTGGCGTTTTAAAAGAACTGATGATGTACTCCAACAGAATGGCTTCCTTTAAACCGTGGCACCAAGTCCCAGCATGTTCTGCTTCTTCGGCCTCCTGTAATATTCTCATTGCAGTGAACCTCAGCTACAATTTGATAGCCATGCAAGTACGGACCTCGAAGCTTATAGCCGTTCACAATATCAAAGAAAATTCACTTCATGCTGCCCTGCTGAGAAACCAGTGGGAGAAAGTCCATGTTCTGAATACTTTAATCGAAGCCACTTTGAAAAATTTATCAGACAAGTTAACGTGGTTCTGTGCTCAAGTTTGAGTTTCATCACAAAAAAAGGAAGAAAAAAAAAAAAGTACAACGATTTGGCATTGACGGAAGATAAAAAGAGAAAGCTGGGGATTGCTCAGAGGCTTTCATCTTAAGAAAATAATTATTAATAAATCACACTCTGTGGTTAGAGGGATATGGCTAGAAATAAGTACACTTACATTAAAATAAACTTGCATAAAAATGCAAGTTAGGCGAGAATTTAAAAAAAAGATGCTATTCTACAAAACCAGCAGCAGTTCACTTTTTCTTCAAAATAGCATCATTTAAAGTCAAATCTGTACCAGAAGACATGATTCTCATAAAATACTACGTCCTTACACATCTAGGTATGCTATGTGAAAGAAAAATAAAAACATGGTCTTTAATTGTTCCACCTTGAAGCAATGTTATGTTGTTACATTTAGCAAACAAATCCAATAAGACAAAAACAAAGTCAGTAATATTACCATGCCAAAAATCACAAGTCCTGTATTTATTTCTCCAGTCAAGTCTCTTTTTGATACCTTATCTCCCTTAACTTATTTCAGTCACTTTTTGTGTCATTTCCATCTGACAGTTTTTTTTAATCCTCATCTCAATTTATTGTGTATACACGTGTGTTTCCTGTGTCATTACTGCAGAGAATACCCAGCAGTTCCCCATGTATTGTTCGACTCCGTTTAATCGGTGAGATCTGTTACAAAACATCATCAGAAACCAGCAGTATCCCAAACATCCCTTCCTGTTGTGTGCATGGTTTGTTTATTCAACCAAATGTGACGACCTCACTGGGACAAGCCAATTGTTCTATTAAATAAATAGGTTATATATTAACATTTCTATCGCTCTTAGATAACCTTCCCAAAAGCAAGAGCAAATATCTTGTGGTATGCTGCTTGCTGCACAGTACTACTAATAGATTTGCCTTAATAAAAAAAACACCACAAATTTCTTTGACACTACTAGTGCTGTAGTGAAGCCCACCGAACCAGAAAAATCTACGGGGGACTTTTACTGCCATAAATTGAGATTACGCATTTCCAATCTGAAAGCAGGATTTCAATGCTTTTTCTAAAAAACTTCTGCTCTCTTTCAAATATTCACTGTGTGCTAACGCGACTGTGTGAAGTCACACTGGGTGTGCCAGTGAAGACTGTAAGCACAATTACTAAAAGTTTTTGTGAGAATATAAGCACAATTCTCACAAAAACTGAGAATGTGAGCACAATTATTAAAAGTTTTGAGAAGAAAAGACATGAAATCCTGCTGCTTTCAGACTGAAAGTGTGTGCTCTCGACTTATGGCAGAAAAATTCCCCCCGTATGGCTGCACCTAAAAAAAAAATATATATATATATGTTTGTTCGTCAACCAGGCCTCTTTTGTGGCTTTTGTCCAATCACTGATTTCTGACATTTTATTAGATGCTCTTTGTTTTCTGTGGTTTATTTGCTCGTCCTTTATGTGTTTATAACAATTCTTTAACACATCCAAGTTATTTGGATTAGATCTAAAGAAACCTTATGTGGCAATTACAGTATATATAGTCGTTTAGAAGCATTAAATCTTAATTTCTTGGATCTTCAGTCCTTCGTACTACTGCAGACAAAAGTTTTAAAGAGTAATGTGAAAAGCAAAAGATTGATCTCAGACAGAAATTCCTGGCCAGCTGGTATAAATGCAACTACAGTCTGGGCTTCTCATTGTTAGGTTTTCCAGTGAGGAGCTTCAAGATGGTGGAAAATGGCTTGAGTGGGCGTGTGCACAATTCCAACTGGGAATCAAGGCTATTTATGGGCTGAGTAAGGATTTTTTTTTTCCAGGTTGACACAGCCAAATCACACTTTAGAGCTGAATTTGTTTGCTTCATAAGAGCTTTTTAAAGTGATAATCAAAAAAGTCACACCAATTCAACTCCGAACTGTTTGACTGAAGCACAAGATTTTTGTAAAAAGGTTATTAGATCATTTTCAGACTTGACTTGGACTTTTTACCTGAATCAGCCTCGAGGTTTGGGACTCTTAAAGAGGATGTTAACAGTTTATTACAACCGTTTTTTGTTTTTATTAGATTTATAGTAATAGCCACAGAGTTTTTTCTCTAAATGAAGGCTGCATGAAATTACTTCAGGCTTTCACCAACAGCCTATTCACTCACTGTTAAGCTGACTTCACTAGCAAAAGCTTCCAACTTCCCTAAATAAAAATGTTTTCTGTTCTCTTCCTTAAAAAAATCGTCAAAAAAAAATTTCCCGCTCACTGCGCTGTAAGACTTAATGCAAATTAAGTGCACAGATGTGATTGTAAGAAGGAAGTACTCCAATGAGAAGAACCATAATACATAGTGTACAAATATTGCAGCCTCAATTGCAATATTGCACAATTGATGTGTATTTTTAGTGGACAAGATACATTAGTTTGAAGTAGGAATAATGCTAAGAAAAAGTAAGAGGTAGAAAATATGCAATAATTGAAACTGGTAATCAACTGGGTTTTTTTTTTTTTGCTTGTTTTTTTTTTTTAGATTTTGCAGCCCAATATCACATTAACAAAAGGTTGTGGTGCATAAACAATATTTAGCATTTATTACTAATCATGTTGAAATGTTACATGTTAAATCTTCTCACATAAGCATAATTTGAGATAATTACTAAGGCATGCTTTCCTGCTTATGATTAGTATAAATTGCACTCATGAAGCAGAGTTGCTTTCATACAATGACAGTTTCTACATTTGCAGCTCTTTAGGGGTCCAGAAGCATAAGTTTTATTGGTCAATTATTCAAACAGTACAGGCAGTACGATTTAAATGGGCTGAATCTAAAATTGTTGGTGTTTTTTCCCCCTTTTTTTCATGGTGAAATGTCAAAGAAAAAAAAAAGAAATTCTCAGTTTATTCCTGCCTGCACACAATGGCTCTCATCCTGATTTTAAACAACGTAGATTTCAGATGGCAGCGGATTTTAGGTAAGTCAGAGGCTCTGACAAGCCCTTCATTTCAACTGCCGGGCTACGGTTCCTCAGAAATGGCTCTAAAGATGTGCTGTCTGAGTACATCAGAAATCAAATTCTTGGTCGTTCCCAACGGGCTCCCAGTAAGGTGAAGTGAGAAGCTGCTTGACAGATAGTTGAAGGTTTTGCACCGGGTTCTACATTCAAAAAGCTACAAGAGAACAGAACTGCAGTCTCTTCGCCACACTTGATTCCCTTCTGTGCTGCTTGCGTCATTTTTACAGCAGGTTTGTTGCATAGATAAATGTAGAAACTGAACTCTTTATTCTAGTCGCTTTGCCACATTGTGTTGCATTGCACTTGTTTACCAAGCTTGACCCAGAGCATCTAACATAGGAACCCTTTGGACTGGTGCTGGTCCAAACTGAGCACAGCTGTCCACCAGCACTTCATGCTTCCTCCTGCTAACGTTGCAGAAAGATCGCAAAAGTGCTATTCTCTAGTTAGTGATACTTGTAGAACTGCCAGGAAGAAAATACAAGATATGAAACCGTATAGAAAAGCTACAGGCTGCTATTACAGTAAGATGGGCTGGTTTGCAGTTGCATGCACAACCACATTTGTGTTCAAGTAACTCTTGCATAAAGAGCACAAACACCTTTTCAGAGGCCAAACAAGTAAAGGGATGGTGTTACTGAAAGTTAGTAGTACCCAATATAAATACAGTTTGCGTGCACTGCAAGTGAGTGATCATGATCTTCAGCACTTTCAAAAAATAACTTGAATCTTAATAAGAAACACAGGCTATGAGATTTATTTTTAGAGCAACATTAAGCTTCTGCAGCTCTGCAAAATGGTCCTGTGGTAGACCGACTCGGTGTTTCAGATCTGAGGGTGACAAGCATAACACTTTGAAGTTGGGTCACTGTGATCGTGCTTGTTTTTGATTTTCTCTGGCTCAGAGTGCTTCTGTCAGACAGCACAGTCTCCGGTGCCATCGCACCACAGATAAACAAAAATAAAAAAGTGTCTGCTCCCTCTCTGACTGTGGCATTCTTTGCTTTCAACCTGGAAAACATTTGCTTAAAAACTAATGACCAACGCACATAAAATTAATGTTTCCGGGTCTCGTCTCATTTTCTTCCTGGAATAGATTTATGGATTCTCCCCCGACGATAATCTAAGGGTTATTGTAGTTAATAAGCAACTATGTAAAATGATTAACTGGATTGGTCGATACCCAATTTCAGAACAATTCCTGTCTTTTTCATTCCTTATTCTCGGATTGTTGTTTATGAAAAAATTAACAAACTGATCTGCACGTTCGAGTTCACACTTCCCTCCAATCAGTGAGATGAGATTTCCAAGCTGAGTTTCAATAAAATCTTGGTTTAACAGGATTTTTTTTTTTCCTTTTATCTGCTGCACGGACTGAAAAAGCCCCAAATTAATCTCTGTGTGAGACATTAAAGTGCAAAGCTGTGAAGGAGCTATACAGAGTTTAATTTTAAACACATGGACCGCTTTGTATGAGGACGAGAGAAATCGATGTGGCCCACATCTCCTGGCTGCTTCTAAAATGTTCTGGGTTTAACGCGCCTCTCAAAAGTGTTTGTTACTTCATTTTTTTTAATGTTTTCTTTATATTGTGAAAGTAGTTTTTGGTGTTTATGTGACAAACCAACACAAATACAGGCCAGAATAGTGAAGAAGCAGGAAAAGTATCATTTTCAAAAAGCTTTACAAATACAAATATGAACGAATGTGGCAATTAAAATCTAGTAAAACCAACTGCCGTCAGACATCATCGAGTGAATAAACGAATAGAGTCCAAAAATGTGTAATTTACTTTCAGTGTAATTTCCAGCTGTACTGCGAAGGCCTCAAAGGTTTATTAGGGAACATTAATGAACAAAAATCATCATGAAGATTAAAGAAAACAGCAGACGGATGAGGGAGAAAGAGGTTTACATTTTTAAACAGATCAGTACATTGGCAAAGAACTAGAAAGAGCTGATGATTTTAATTTTACAAGTATCCCAGATAAACCTCGGAATAAAGGTTAAAAAAAAAAAAAAATCTTAGCCTTCAGGTAACAGAAGTATCTTAAAGTTTAAAACCAAAAATGAACAAAATGAGCATACATAAGCAGAGAGCATCTCAAATGTAAATGACTTGCATTTTCCCCCTTCTCTTCCTCTCTTTATAAAGCCTCGGGTACATGTCCACCCCGCTTTAGCCTCTGGAGGCAACAAGGTTATTACCATGTGGGAGAGCAGACTTCACCCTGTGTAATTATGGTGGCAGCATCTGAGCTCTCCAAAGGCTCCGCTGCACTTCATTACATCTTCAAACCCCAAAGTGCTGCTGTTAGAAACAGCCATTAGGCAGAAAGTAACAAAAGCACAGACAAATGAGCAAGTGCAGACAGGACAACGTCAAAGAGAAAAGGATTCTTGTTATAAAAAAAAATGTAACCAATTTTCTGAAAGAGTGTGGAGCGATTACATCTTTTTCTATACAGCATCTTGAATAACTGGAAGTTATTACTTCTTACCTCCAAAGAAGAGGCTTAAAATTCCAGTCTCTAAGCTTCCTTATACATCCTGTCCTAATCCTACAACTGCTCCTACATAATGACATAATGAAAGACTTTCTCCTCCCATCACTTCCTCAGCTCACCTTCTTTCCTCCCCCCCACGTCTTCCCTGTGATGTGACCTACATTCGACTGCAGCGATGTGCATGTGGATATAAGTGCACGCACCGCACCACTGAATACATTTGTGCACATTTGCTCTAAAGTATTTTAATACCAAACCATATCGGGGGAAAAGAACAGAATTTCCTGCTGCATCCAATGTTGCAGTGACAGAAAATCTGTGCAGTCGCTCTACTACCGCACGACCGGCCAGATTTTCTCTGCGAATGTGACTTGCTACCAGCAGCGGATCAGCCATCTCCTCGCCACAGACACCTAGCATGAGGAGGTGAGAATACACTGCAGGCGATGTAGCTCATTCCAGCCATCCAAGTGGCTGCCAATCACGCACATTTGGGCTCGCAAACGCATGGCTGCAAGCATGCAAAAACACAACAGGGGCAAAAAAAAAAAAAGAGAAAAAGATAAACAGACAGCAATAAATACAACGAAACAACACACGCATTTTAGGTTTTGTCCAGAAGTAAAATGGAACAGAAGCAAGAAATATGAGGAGTCAGGTATGCAACGCGTCATCCGACACCAACTTGCAGAGACTTGTAATTTACATCAACGGAGGTTTCTATTTTCCATTTCCACATGTGCAGATGGCAGAGATGTCAACACAAAGAGGTTTTCCACATAGAAGCATAGACACCAAGCAATTAGTATAGAATGTTCTGCTTTATATGAACAGCAGCATCCCTGCAGCTCAGCAAACATCCACTGCTTCCAGCTTCTTAAAAAAAATGTTTTTAATGTGGACATCTTCAAGATTAAAACGGTAAAATGTCATTAAATATGCCCATATGATCATAGGCAGTCCTAGCCTGTTTGGGACTGATCGGTATTGTTTCAATTCTTTTAATAATTTTTGTTAAAATTATTACCTTTTCTCTTATTTCTAGCTTTCTAAAATATATATAACGAATGCTAAATATAATTTTTACATAGCGTTTCTGCGTAGAGAGTGTTTGGGTTTTACTTTTGCAGCTTGTTTTTCCATTTATACCCTAAATGCAAGTTTTAATTGGTTGTACATTCTCAATAAATAACTGAATATGCTGCTATTTGTCTGATCTGTTGCTGTCAAACTGCATATAAAATAAAGTGCTATTTCTGGGAAAAAACAAAAACACCAATTAGAGACGTTATAGTTTTACATTTGTGGAATTTTGTGGTTGTAATTACATTGAGATGAAGATTCATGAACACCCTCAATACGTTAGAAGCAACATGGTAAAAATGCAAAAGATAAGTGGGAAAAAAAATACATATTTTGAAAGGTTTTCACTTTAAAGACAATATGAATTTGATATAATTGTGTCTTTGGCATCATTGTCACATCTTTAACACCATTCCCCACAATGATGAACATTTCAAATGACCTCAAAGGACTAACATAAGTGCACTTACTTACCAATTATTCTCTTACAAAGTTGTCAGGTTGAACGTATTAGCCGCCGGAGTCTCCATGGGACGTACAGCTGCCAAACGTGTGTGATTATGAGTAATTTGATTAGTGAGACTGAAACACTTGCACTTAAAGATGAAATCGAAATTATGATGTAAAAAAAAACCTGAACATTTTATTTACAAAAGTTGTTTGCTGTATTAGCTTCTGGATTAGAAAGTTTGATTTTAACCTGATTTTTTTTTCAGAATCAGTTTGGAACCAAAACAGACACCCATACATTCGCCTTGTTCTTTATTTGAATGTTTTTTATGTCACTGTTGGCCTTTAATCATTAGCAGCTTGACATGAAGAGCAGCAGTGAGAGAAGGAGAAAACATGCAGAAAATGATCAACGGTCTGGAATCAAACCAGGGAATACGGTGCAGCTTCTCTACCACTTAGCAATTTGACGCTTATTGAAAATAAATTGCATAGTTTGTCCTTCTGTGGCAGGATCTCTTAGTATCCAGGTTTACCTTGTCAAAAAGACAAATTAAATCATGTATTCAGATGCTCTGCTAAAAATGTTTCCACATCATTTGCCATCTAATAACACTTTACATGGGTTTAAACACGATGGTTATTTATGACGTGCCCAAATTATGTACACAACAGGTTAAATGGAGATGGAAGGTGTAAAAGTTGCTACAGAGAAGTGGCAGAGTATGCCGTGGTTTATTGTGCCTTACCTTGTTTTTTTCCCCCTCAGTGCTTAATGATCACCTGACCATCCAGAGATGAACATTAAAATCTTTATGGAGGTTTGAGTTCCCAAATAGCTGAATTACTCCAATCTTATCAGCAACTCCAAATATTCTGCATACCAACGCAAGTGAAGGGCAGACGGTAAATCTGCATAATGTATCAGGTCATTAAGTAGCGTTGTTATAGGTTAATTGCTGTGATATTTGCACTTAAAGTGGTAGTATTATGTGTTTTCTAGATGCATAGTGTCATTTTATAACATAATCAAGAAGCTATGTTACCTTCATTTGCTACAAATGCGACTTATAAGTAGCCTGACTTTGTAATTTACTGCCTTGAAATCGGGCCTCTGTCTTTCTGCTTTCAGAAAATCATTACAACATGGCTCCTCTATTAACACTTTAACAATGTTTTATGCACTGACAAGTAGCTCGCAGGATGAACTCAGCAGAACGGTACCATCAGGTGTTTGCCAATTGCTGCAGACTACTCTGAAGGAACTGAGTGAGGGAATGAGTCCCGGAGGAGGGCTGCTCTGTGGAGCCTGGAAGCTTGGAAATGCAGCTCCGAGGAGGAGCTTCGTCCTCGAAGGCGGCGCTCGGTCCAACCAGACATTTTGCACAGCTGAACGGTTACCACGAGAGATTAAAGGATTTCTTAAGCATCAATGAAAGAATCAAGGTAACGATCGATGTCATCTTATTTCCTCATCAAAAACACACCTGATGCATAGCCAAAAAAGAAAGGTTGATTTTACATAGTGCTGCCACTATAACTAACTTTAAATATAAGTGCCTCACACAAGACATCATTTTATTAGATTTTATTTTAAATGTTCATAGAAATCGCCCTCTCTTAGCTGGAGATGTCATTATGTATGCTATATGCATCGCAGTTAAATGACCCAAAACGGGTAAAAGAATGAAATCCGCTTCAAGACGACCTCCTTTTACAGGCTGGTTACAGCATGACGGAGCTTCATGCATATTAAGTAGGTGTCCATGTCCATTATGTAGCCCAGGACTGACAGACATTCAAAAGCTGCCATGGTGTTGTTAATTAGGACTATGAGAAAGACGAGGTTAATTAATGAGCAGAGGGTGAGAGCTGATATGTTTCCATCATAAGATCTGACAAAACTAGCATGTCATATCTGTACAGCAAAGGTGCATGCTATTAGCAGTGAAAGCCAAATCTCTACAAGTCAAATAAAGATCATGCATTAATTCTGGAGAGGTGCAGAGGTCACCTTAAAATGCACATTTTACTTTTTTGCAATAAGATGCAAAAAACCTTTACCTCCATGGTTCTCCCATGGAGGTAAAGGGATCAAACTTAAGAGTCGGCCTCCCGCTGCTGTAAAAACAGATCCTGCAAGGTCAGAGCAGAAAAGACCGACTCCATTAAAGACAGAGTCCACTGAGGCAGATTAGGTCTGTCCTGTCCTCTTCTATCCGCCTTCAGCTTCAGGAGTGATTACATCAGTGAGGCAAAAAATGTCTATTTTTGCAATGACGTTCTTAGAATCTCATTAATTGTGATCTGAAGGTGCAACTAAGCCCAATGAAGGCCAAAAGTGCAGGTAGGGGGAAATCTGTTACACACTAACATCCAGAGTCCATCTGTGGAAGAAAACCCCACGAATATTTATTTTTTGGGGGTGGGGGGTTCGCAGAGGCAAAACAAGACTCCAAGCAGTCCCCACACCAAATGAACGCAACAAGACTTTCAAAGAAATGATGAAAAAAATAAGCGGTGAAATAACACCTGGGCAAGATCGCCGCTCCGCTATGCAGGTTGGTTTCATCTGAGCAGGCCATGACGTGTTCTTGCACGTTGCCACTTCATGTGTGTATTTAGTTTTTAACAGTGCGAAACGGTCAAGATAAAGTTGTCATCTGGACAACTTTATCTCAGTCTGTTCAGTCTGAAAAAAATAAAAAATAAACTTAAAAGTACCTGACAAGTTAAACAGGAACTGACAATACTTGGAAATTAGAAGCTTAGTCTTTACCAAGTAAAAACATCTAACATCTGGAAAGCGCTGAGTCATTGTGTGACCCAAACACAACTGAGGGCAAATCATACAGAGGCAGCAGTCCTTAATGACAAGTTCTCATAGCTAAACAGGGTCATCTTTAACACATGCTGTCAAACGCAAGGTCCTATGAAGGAAATTCAGCCCTGCACTTCACATTATGGCTGCCGAATGCAGCTGGAAGCACGGACACACACATCCAGGCACAGGCAGGTGTGAGATCACCACACTATGAAAACCTGGGGTAAAAGTACTCCGGTTTTATAATACGTCTAACTTCCAACTGTTTTTATTTAAAAACTAAAAATGTTTATTTGTAGTGCTACAATGTCAATTTATGCTATTTTTTTTTTCACTCTTCAACACCTATATATTTTCACTTTGAGATTATGAAAAGTAAGTGGGTAAGTTGCGCTTTGCTGTGATGTCAACAACTTTCTTTTTTTGGTCACTGAATAACTGCTAGACCATTTGTGAAAAAAAAAGTACTGCCAAGAGGTCA
The DNA here is from genome assembly GCF_001443285.1 of Poecilia latipinna. Classification (NCBI taxonomy): domain Eukaryota; kingdom Metazoa; phylum Chordata; class Actinopteri; order Cyprinodontiformes; family Poeciliidae; genus Poecilia; species Poecilia latipinna. The sequence goes on along the minus strand of NW_015113999.1, from coordinate 52,898 downwards.
AATTCACTGAATAATTCAGAAAATGTGCGAAAGTTTCCCCATCATGTCAGCATCTCCAAACAATTACCAGGCAAAGGTGAGTGACTCTTCATCGGTGCATACAAAGCATATGCATAGAGTAGCATAAAATTAAGTAATGTAGTAATCGGTTCATTCCTGCCACATTTGGATTTCAACATGTTAAAAAAGAAAAACAAAAATCTGCCTTTGTGAGCTGAAGATCACATCGTTTCAGCTGCACTTTAGAAAAATCAGGCAAATGTACATTATTGTATGTGCAGCTATACACACACCATTTAGATTTTACATACATTCCTTAATGAGCCTGTTCTCGTAATAAGAAATAAGGCACACTATACTCATCCGTCTCCTTTTATAAACTATGCATCACTGCAGATAAAAAGACAACAGGTAGCTCAAGACAAATCTAGAGGAAGTGCATTTTAACTCCAAGAACAGTCTCACTTGATAAGTGTTGAGTTTTTTTTGTTGTTGTAAGTGTAACAGTTTGCATCAAATATTCCCTCTGTGATCATAAACAACACATTTAGTCAGAAAAACTGATGAGCGCCACTCAGGTTGCATGTGGAAGATTTAAAAAAGTCATTATGAGTGAAATGAAGAGCATTTGTCTGGCAAAAGAAAAGTTATATTCTTGAAAACCTACATCAGAGTGGGCGAGACACCGACCCTTATGACTATGACCTGTATAGTAAGTGTTTCCAGAGTTCAAGAGCACTATAAAAATTCTGTCTGTTTAATATTAACCATGACCAGCCGAAGCAAAAGAACTGACCTCCTTTTCTTTCAATGTGGTCGTTTCTGTCATGAGACCCAGTTTGTTTGCTCTCTGCTCAATGCAGATTAATAAAACTGACACTGTGCCTACATAGACATTTAATTTAAGAAAAAAATGTATTATATTATTTGTGATTGAAGTAAAAAAAAAAAAAAAGATAGAAACATACCTAAATGTGTTGTCTGTTCTTTTGTCTCTGGAAGTTTAAAAGACAGGAAAAACCCTGCTTTGTGTCTTCTTTCTATTGAACTCGCTTTCGCTGATATGTTTCGAGAATGAAATTGTAGCCACTGCAAGAGCAGAAACTGGCAAGACTCCCGTAGCGATGAAGGGATTTTGCATGTCCAGGTTAATGTGTATACATCTACCCTCTTAGGGATGCCAACAGGACTCGATCACATCAGTATTTTACAGGCAGGCTGCTACATTTGTTAAAAAATGCATGTCCAGGTGTCAAGAGAAAGCCTAATATAATCCACAGCTCCATAGCCAATTTCAGAAAACTTAACCTTTTCATAATCTGTCTGAACTCTGGACACTTACTTTTGCACACAGCCTGAGATCAACAGCTACTCAATATATTTTTTTTTTATTTACAGAAGAAATATAAAAGCCACGCTGCAATAAGCTGCTGAAACATCCTTCCTCCCATTTTGGGGAAGACTCAACATCAGGATTGGACTGCAAGCCTCAACAATGTCTCCTTTCAGGTATTTTACCGTAGCGTGTGGACAGCTTGTTACAATGCAATGGATATGCGTTTCTCGTGTCCTCTAAATGCTTGCACACTCCGCCAGAAATGAGGGGGCACAGCTGGTCCTGATGACTCGAGCGCTCCGGCTTTTGAAGACTGACCTCAGATAACTGCTGGCCTCGTCACTTAGAGCGCCTCTGAAATTACACCTCCAGCTTCCCTTGGTGCCCACAGAGTCCCACGCAGTCGGGTGTTCGTACAGTCGGGGACAAAAGAAATGAACCTCCAACTACAGCCAGCAGTAAAATTATATGAGCTTTAACTAAAAGGACTTTGAGATGTGTGCCCAGTAAATCCATGCTGACTCATGAAGTCCTGAGCGCCTGGACCATGTTCTTTATACTAAACATTAACTCCAGT
>NW_015113999.1:23154-47838 GCF_001443285.1 Poecilia latipinna | reverse complement strand
GAGCGGGCTCCAGATATTATCCTTACACCCGTCTTCCTCCTCTGGTTCTGCTCTGCATCCCCAGAACCAGAACCAAACATGGAGTAGCAGCATTCAGCTTCTATGCACCACAAATCTGGAACAAGCTTCCAGAAAACTGCAAAACTGCTGAAACCCTGAGTGCCTTCAAATCCAGACTAAAAACCCACCTGTTAAGAGTTGCTTTTGAAACATAATCAATAAAGGATTTAAAGATGGCACTTGACTTAATGTAATGTTTTGATTGTTGATTCTGTGTTGCATGACTTTGTGTTTTTATGATGTGAAGCACTTTGAAATGCCTGCAATTTGCTATACAAATAAAATGTGATTGTTTGATTTAAAGATGTATTGCTCCATAATTTAGAAAAGTACATGAAGGATTTTAATTGCGAAAGAAAACAAAAAGAAAGAGAAGATGCTGACAACAGAAGCCACGCTCGTGTGATTAAATGATCGTTTGATGTCATGTTTTGTTTGGATTAAAACAAACCAAATTCGTTCTGGTATTTTATCGCGATGCTTTACTTCCCAAACAAATTACAGAATGGAAGAAGATGGTTCTCTGACACTGATTTTTACATAAACCAATTTAAGAATATCTCAGACTGACACAAACCAAAGACCCAAATTTAATCCGGAGGATCTCGCAGAGTGTGAAATTTAATAAACGAATGGTGTTATTGCTGCTGAACAGACAAAAAGCTCAAAAACAAGCCTTTTTCCCTCTGACATGCACCGATTTAGATTAATCTAATGGCTACCGAATGTGTGGGCATGATGTCACAATGAGCTTTTCATTATGGAACTGCAAGAGCAATATTCCTTGTTGTATTTACACAACAGGATGAATGGCTTGGTGCCACATTAACAGATTGTCCAGCACAGTAGTCGTAATATAGAATATGCTGTCCTTATTATTCAAGTCTGATGGAATTTATTCTTAAAGAAAAAGAAATAAAGATAAGAATAATAATAACACGGAGTCACTCGTGGAACTTTTCGTCACAAAATAATAAAGGAGCAAAACAGAGAGCATACGGTGAAGAAAAGTTTATCAAGCTTTGACAAATGGTGGCCTTGCTGCTGTAAAGGCCAACAAAACCTTCAGGAGTAAAATCATTTTCAGATTCCCTTTATTCCCACTAGGAACAAGCCTTTATGAGATTCTGACAGAATCATAACCTTGTGCAGAAATATCACACTCTCGTGACGGTACTATAAAACAAAACAAAAAAAAAAACTAATTCAGAGACTATGATTAAACAGTTGTATTTTCTGCTGAGGAAATAATAGCACGTCCCTACACAAATGCTTAAAATGATGACTTAAATGTAGATATTTTGGTGCTTGTGAAAGAGCACAGGTGACTCAGTTCTGCTGCCTTAAAATCAGCTAAAATCATCTTAAAAATTAAGGCTGAAATCTTTAGACGGTAAATTTGCTGATGAGGTCAAAAAACTTATTTTTTTTTCAGTCAAGTTTTAAAATGTGAATACAGCATTTATTGATGATATAGTAAAATCAAATGTGGAAAAATATACACAGTGTCTGACACAGGAGAAGTACAACACTGACTGTTGATTTCTACCACTGCTATTTTTCTCTACAGTTTTCAAGAAGTCCACCTCGCAGTTTGTAGGTGTAAACTAATTACTAACTTGGATTTGTTCTGGTTGTGGCGGGGGGAGGATTGTCTGGAGAGGGGACACCATCAAACCCAGAAGAAATTTAACTTCAGAAAAGAAAGAAAAAATAACCTCTTCCTCACTCACTCTTCTGCATGAATCAGTTCATCTCATCTGATGCTAATGAGAGGAGTGGCCCTATTACTGGGTCATTATCACTCAGAGGGATCATGCATTTCATCAGCTGCCGGTTTTAGATTCCTTATTGTTGTGAAGCAGGTGGAGCAACAAATCTCAACCTGCAAAGATTAACCCAATGACAGATGTATCAGCATTTGTCACAAGTCACACGGCCGCAAGTTTATTAATACTTGACGTAGATGCGGGGATTTTGGAAAACAACTTTAAATCCATGTCCGTGTCTATGTACATTCAAAATTACAGTCAAGAGTGAACAGGGAAACTGAAGTAAGCACTCATGAAGGATCCAACGCGATAAAACTTTCTGCTCAGGCTGACATTTTCACCACCATTTATTGATGCTCTGATAAAAATGTTTCAGATGCTTTAAATGAATTCCCTTTTTAATAATTTTAAATAATTTAACATGAAACACTGAGGAGATTTTTTGACCTCCTCGGAGTGTATGGTGACTCATGTCCAGTTGTTTTTGTGTTAAACTTTTTAGCTATTGCCCTGATTGCGGTAATGTGCAAGCTGTAGCTGTTTTGCTGCAGCCATTTTCTGACTTATAAAAAGGTCAACACGCACCTTCCTTGCTTAATTCGCCTTTCCTCTTATCTCTCGCATTTGCAAGAGCAGATAAGATAAGTGAGTGAAAATGAAAGGAATTGTACAAAATTAAAAACAATTTTCCAAATAAAAAGATTTCAAGACACTTTGAATAACAAACTACAAAATACAAAAACAAAAACTCCAGTTAGTCATTTTAAAACGAATTGTGATTTTTTTTTTTTTCACAAATTGTTTAACGTCAAAGGTCAGATTTTTAGACTTTTTTCAAATATATTTTCAGTGTGAGATTACACCTTAGCGATTAAAGACTAATTTATTTTAGTGCTTTTAGCAGGGCCTGATAAATGTGGAATGTTCTTTGTGTAGCTTGTTGATTTATGGAAACTCTGTAAAATACACAACCTTGATGAGCTCTGCTCCAGCCTTTCAAACAAGAAGAAAAGGCATCCGTTCTGCTTACAGGAATATTTTTAGCTGTTAGTCTTAGACGAAACTCTCTTTTTCGCCGTCTACTCTAAAACACTGCGCACATGAAAGTTGTCAAACGTCTCTCTTTTCTGCCGCTCTCAAAGCAAAATAATCTTCTCTCCTCGCAGTGCGCAACACAAACCTCTGAAACTAAGACCAAAAATTAGTTAAAGGGATTGTTTTAATCGTGAATAAACAGAGACGAGCATGCACCAAGAAAAAAAAAAAAAAAAGAAAGAAACATGAGAATAGGGTGTTTCCTTTAATGCAGTTTGGCGCTGCAGGATAAAGCTCCATTGTTGTTGGTGTGTACCCAGAGAACAGCTCTCCTGCACACCTGTACTCTGCTGTCTTCGATTTGCACACACAGAGGGAGAGCATCTCATTTCAGACAATAAGTATCCAGCTGCAGAGACAAACAGATCCCAGACAGCCACCAGGAATAATTATAGTTCTATGCCAGGCGTAAAATGGATATTTTGGTATGTTTGAAGTTGGGTGATGTGCGTATGAGTATTTGCAGTGCAGATCGCCTTAATATGGAAAGTCAGGGGGGGCATGAATATGACCATCGATTAATGCAAAAGTAATGTGTAAAAGCATAAAAAATCGATTTGAAGTGCAAGAAGTTTATGGTTTTGCACTTCATATTCTAACAGCCCCATTCTGATCAGCAGGGTTTCCTAAAAGATCCTGGGCTGAGTTTCTAAACTGAAGGCGTCCCGACCACAATCAGTTACACAAAGACATTTCACATGTCAACCCACAGAATTGAGGAAATTACCCCATAATGCAGAAAATTAGCAGTAATTATGAGAATTAATCCATTTCAATAGTGAATATTACAGAGGAAGACATCGTCTCACAAGTCTGTTTCTCAGCACTAGACAACAGTGCTGACAACGATACAGTGAGTTTTTTCATGTTTTTTGTCTGGTAGCAGAGTTACAGGTGGCTGGTGTTTACAATCAATGGGCAAGAAGTGAAGAGTTGACCGGTCCACACATCGGACAGAGGTCTTTGCGCGCTTACAGCTACACATTTTAATGGTTCAAACACCAAATATACCTCAACACACTTTAATACACACAGGAGAAACCGCCCTGGCACTATCACAGCAGCTAGCAACTAAGCTTGCCGCAATAAGCAATTAAGCATTTAATCGCGTGATAAATTAAGATGAGCTCGCTAATTTTCATTCTGATGATTATTTTTTGGAAGGACAATTTTGCTCGCAGAGACATCATAATCCATTTCATTTATGGTTCGTAAATGGTTTTTATTTCCATCTTGTTTATTATTTTGGACAGTTGTGTTTTATTTTGTACATTTAAAAAGTTTAAAGTGTTCCTTTTAAAATTAAAGTTTATTAGTCTTTGAGAGAATGAACTATTATTATCCCATTATCATTACATTGCCTCAATAGAACAATATTACCAAAATACTGGGACAATTTAGCATCTGGCAAAATTTGTTATTGTGACAATTTTTTTTCTACTAGGCCGACTAACATCTACGGTCTTCCCCATCGCTGCTCTTTGGGTTAAAGCCAACCAGAGCCAAGAAAAACGAATGGCGCTCCTAGATTGGCTGCATTGTAAATGTCAGCTCATAATTATTTTTGGTTTCCCACACCACATTTCCATTGGAATATTTTAGAAAAGCTGTATGAGAAAATTTGGAATTGCATTCCACTGAAAAATCTGCCAATAGGTGATTCTCCAAAAAGGCAAATGTATACATCAACAACAATCAGTAAGATAAAATAGAATTAAATGTTAAAATCCATGGTGAGTTTAGGCAATGGGGTAAGTAAGTAAGAATGCTTTTTGTTGCACTTTTCTAAAATCATATTGTGAGTCTAAAGTTGAAAACAATCAGCTACACCATGTAAGGGGCTGTGATGTCACTGATCAACTTTGATAGGACAGGTGGAAGTAGTGCAGGGTGTCCCTTTTTAGAAAAAAAAATATTAAGATTTAAACTGATGCTCCTCTCTCATTTTAGTCAAGAACACAACAATAGTCTGGCATTTCAGTGTAATGTTTTTTTAAGCAAAGTAAATAACCACTTCCCTGTTTTTGTTCCTAGTGAAATGGAAGAAAACGCGCGTAAACAACCTGCCCATGCAGCTCACAGTCCGAACGAACACAAATAAGATGAGACTGCACAATTTTTTTTTATTTTTTTGTCGTTGCACAGTTCTGACAACATTGCAACTGGGGTCCGTCATGCTGCATCAAGGGGACAACAATCAGCTTCTCCTCAAGTTCCACAGAAGTATTCAGGCAGGCCTGATTTCACTATGGGCTATGAATGAAGTCACTTTCTCCAGCAGAAAAAACCCCATAATGATTCATTGTCGTCGTTCAGAGCAGCGGCAGCCACTAACTGGAAAACAGTGAACTGTCCTGCTTTGATTAAACCGTTTGTCTCAATGAGCCAAACGCGCTAAAATCAACCGCTCTGGCTCTGAATAAGGAGATCCAGTGAAGTAAAGGGAGGCAAAAAGCCTCCAGTGGTGGGTTTTATTTGTTACCAGCTGAACATCGAGCATGCACATCATCTCTGGATGTTGTTCCGTGTCGCGAAACAAAGCGCTTCGGAGCACCAAAGAAAAAAAAAAAAAAAGAAAGAAAGCATGCAAATCTGCACGGAAACCAAAAGGAGAGCGAACAAAGCCTCACCTAAACGCCGCCTCGCTGCTGTCTGGATGCTGCTGGCCGCCGCTTCATTATTCCGCTCCCGTACGCCTTGTTGCACAGCGAGCATGCGGCTCGGCTTGGCTCGCCTCTGCCCTCCCTCCGTTCACTGAGCCGATATCCACTACAACTCTGAGCCGAGCGGCTGTGTTGTCTGTCACATTGTTGCTGCCCTTTTTCTCTCTCTCGCATCCACATCCGATTTTTTCTTAAAGAGGCGGAGTCAGAGAGAGACATTTTTGTTTCCTGCCAAGCACCGAGACGGCTTGAACGGGAGGGAAAGGAAGGAAGGAAAACGGAAAAAAAAAGGACGGTCAGTAAAATATCTGTCAGCCTGCAAATGCAAAAAAAATAAATAAATAAATAAAAATTGGTGGAAGCTGATATATATATATATATGTTACATTAAAACATAAATAATTTGTTGTGCAAATTTAATTTGGACCTCAATATCCTGGGACATTATTTATTTCCGTGATTAAATTTTACGTGTGATCATTTTCTGTTAATCATTTTAATGATTTTCACTTATAGCTCAAAAGTCAGTTCTGAAAATGTGAATAGTCTGTATTATATCATGCTGTGTACACTTCCATGGGAAGGCAAACATTTAACATCGCCAACCACAAGGCAACAAAGCGTCATGACTGAAATCCAAGCAACGGCAATGAAAGTTAGGTGGAAGAAAAAAGTGGTACAGTCAAAGTTGCACAAGCAAGCTGAAGCTTTATAAACTACTGATTTCACTTGTTGGGTCTATTTGACAGCATGTCCTTGTATTGTGAAGTATGCATCATAAGTATTTCTGTAAAATTTATTTAATATGAATTACTGAACAATGAGCATTGAGGATATCAGTGTGTGTCTCAGCCGAGGTGTTTAGGAAGCCGAGGTTGTTCTCATAGCTGCTTGCTGCTCACATGCATAATGGTGTCTCTCATCTTCGTCTTGTCAATAGACAGTCGGTCTCCTTTGGGGCTTTGGTCAGAGCAGTTTGTTCAGTTAAGCACAGTGATACAATGATCAATTAAAGCAGATACTTTTACAGTGTGGGCAAGCGCCAGGTCCTGCTGGAAAATGAAATCAGCGTTTCTACAAAGCTCGTCAGCAGAGGGGAAGCATGAAGTGCCTCAAGATTTCCGCTGCCCTGCCTCTGGACAAGACCTTGAACTAATACCGGAAGATGACGTGACTCCCAAAATCATTACTGACTATGAAAACCTCAACCTACTTGGAGTCTGCGCAGGGTCAACAGCAACATGTCCTCAGTTGAGATAAGAGACCCTGATGCTGCCTGTGATTCTCAAATTGAAATACAATGTTACAATCGTAGCCCATGTTTGACATTAATCTGTGTGGTGATTGCGCAGAGTCAACAGCAACATGTCCTCAGTCGAGATAAGAGGCCCTGATGCTGCCTGTGATTCTCAAATTGAAATACAATGTTACAATCGTAGCCCATGTTTGACATTAATCTGTGTGGTGATTGCGCAGAGTCAACAGCAACATGTCCTCAGTCGAGATAAGAGGCCCTGATGCTGCCTGTGATTCTCAAATTGAAATACAATGTTACAATCGTAGCCCATGTTTGACATTAATCTGTGTGGTGATTAACAAAGCACTGACTGCAGCCACGTTTCACGTTTTGTTAACCCCCCCCCCCCAAGCTTTTGAATCAACTTTTAACTATGCTGTTTTTGTACTATTTACTTCTACACATTTCCCCTCCATTTCACTTCCTGTTAAAATGTTTTTAGCAAATACATTTTGTGTCTTACTCTCTGCATAAATGACTTTCTACCAGCCAAATGCCAAGTCAGCTGTCTTCCCCATGACTAGGTGGTCAAAGTTCCTGTTATTGGTTATATCTAGCACTCAGATGTTTGGACAAAGTATATTTTGGGTTTTCATTAGCTTTACGTCAAAAATGTAAAAATATACAGAAATAAACGGTTGAACAATATCACTTTGTGTGATTGATCTATAGTAGTTTCCCTTTTTGAATTGAATTACTGCAATTAATTAAATGTTTGATGATATTATAATGAACTGAGAGTTGTGCCTCATTACACAATATCGTGCTGTGAGACTTTTTTTCCAGGAGGTTTGTCCTGCTAATAACCATTCGCTTTGGCAAATATTGTCCTAACTTAATTGTCAAATGTCAGATGAAAACTCTTCTCTCTTGTCTGTAGAGCAAACAGACTGTTGAACAAACAAAGCGCTACACCTTTCCCACAGAGCTGTGCCTTTAGCATGCAAGAAAATTCAATGTTAAAGTTTTGTTTTCTATCTAAGAGACTCCAAGACTTGCTTTTACAATGCTTTTAAGGGACTATCTGGAGAACCCATAGAACCAGCAACGAGACCTTGGGGCAGTATAGAGATGCCAGCAAGGCAAGAAGCTAAAAGGATAAAGTGCAATACATCACCACAGCCCATTATAGGCAAAAAGGTTGTTTCCACCAATTTCTTTTCCATGCAAAAGGAAAAGCAAGACTTATTTGTGTAGAAAAATCCCAAGATTTTTACAACATACTGATAGTGCTTCTTAAAATAAATTACTAAATCCATGCAGCCTGCAGGCTCATGAATGAACCAACACCGGAAGATGACACGACTCCAAAAATCATTTCTGACTCAAGCTACTTGGTTTCCGTGCAGGGTCAAAAGCAACATTTCAGTACATTTCAGTATTTTTTGTCCTCATTGGATTGCCCCAGGTTGTCAGATTTGTAACACAGTTAAAAATTATTATGGTTACATGAAAATCACTCGGACAGATTTATTAATAATCCTGTGCATAAGAGAGAAAATTCCACTCTTGAACAAGTGAAAAACTCTGACAGAGAGAAAGCTCTGACTTAGAGTCCCAAACATGTCTGTTGTATCCAAGGAGAGAACATAAGACAATGGGAGGCAGACTGGCTTCCTTGCAGGTGTTGAACAAAAAACAACATTTCTGGGACCACCTTCAGTGTGTTAACTCTGACAAGATCATTCTGTGAAAGTTCATAAGCATTAAATAAAGATGACATCAGAATAATAAAGCAATAAGAGTCCTCTTTGTACTAATTTTTTCCACTATACTGTATTTACAATGGGGATTTATTGGCAATTTATTATATTTCACAAACCCAAACAGAGTTTGGAATAGCAAGAGATTGATCAAAGAAGATCACTGAAGATCTGAAGCAGCCGTCACGTTTTAAGCAATTTGACATTCATTTAATAATAATAATCCAAAAGTCAAACGGACGACTGTTAGTTTCAGTGAGCAGATCTGGATGTACGTTCTGCTAAAATAAAATAAAAAAAGATGTTACTCATTAGTTCTGTATTAGAAATCCAAACGTGACAAATAAACAAACATGTACAAATGGACCAAAGTTGGAATTTTTTTTTCCTTTTCGTCTTTGCCTGAGTGTTGGCTGATGAGGCAAAAAATACTCAAAAAATGTCTTGGGTGACGCATTGAGTTTGTCTTCTTCTTCTTGTTGACATTATTTAGCATTACCGCCACCTACTGGTATGGACATAGATAGATAGGTATCTGTCTGTCTGCATAAATACATGTACACACAACACATTGACTTTCACTATCTCTGCCATAGCAGGAGGTTTATCCTGTTTCCGCATGAGGGCAGAGCATCATGTCAAGCATCATGTTAATGCTGCTTCTTTCTTGGTCAGGTCTCTCTTGAATAATAGATATCTCATCTCATGGGACCAACCTGTTTAAATAAAATAAAATCTCAAGCATTTACTATTTTTGCAACCATAAGACTAGTTGCCATCCTTTCACTACTATGAGGATCAGTGTTAATTTCTGCAAAATTACAGCAACGTGACATATTTCTACGACAGATAAGGAAACTCTAAAGCAGGGATGTCAAACTCCAGTCCTCAAGGGCCGCTGTCCTGCAACTTTTAGATGTGCCTCTGCTGCACCACACCTGAAAAGAATAATTAGGTCATTAGCAGAGCTCAGGAGAACCGATCTACACAGGGAGGAGGTAATTAAGCCATTTCATTCCACTGTTTTTTACCTGTGGCACATCTAAACACTGCAGGACAGCGGCCCTTTAGGACTGGAGTTTGACACCCCTGCTCTAAAGGGTCATAGCTTTACAGAACCTCACTTCAAAACCTTCTCTCTATTCAAATCAATTCGATCTAGTTTACTGACATTTATGTTAACACACGGAGTTCAGCAGAAGCAAAATCAATCTTCTTCAATTGCCTTCTCAGTCCCCAGACTTAGTAAATCCAATAGGAAACCTGTGCAGTGTCGTTCCTAGAAGTATTTCAAATGCATGGTTAGATAGTGACAAATTATATTCAAAACTGAAAACAGAATTTTGGGTATTTTATTGTGCCGTTGTTATATATTATGGCAAGCAGACATACAGATGAATTAATACAGAAAGGCATCAGAGTGAAATGCCACAGGAAAAGATTAAGTGAAAACATTAAGGGAGTTGCAGAAAGTATTGACAGCTGAAGTACCAATAAGATTGGTGTAAAAACATTTTTCTTTGAATAGGACCTCTAAGATCACATCAGCAGGTGATGTATGCTGTCATTTGTTTTTCAATTAGACAATGCATTTTTAAAAAAAATCTTGCACTTTGAGATCATACTTACTGCAATAAGTAGTTTGTGTTATGTTTTTTTTTCCACATCTGTTTCAGGGGTGCCTATAGTGTGGAGGGCACCCCAGTACAATCTCTCTTTAGGATAAATACTTTGACCTCATTTAGGTGGCATTCGGCTCCCTTTTGATGTGTTTTTGCTGGATCTGTTTTTGACTGTGTTTTTTTGCGCTGTATCAATTATGGCTACGGAAAAAAACACAAGGGTAAAAGCATATAGTCCTGCTGAATTTTTGCAGAAAAACAAACACCCATTGCTTTGATGCCTTATCTGCTTTCAGCATAGCAGAGAACCTGCATAACAGCTATAGAGGTATTGCTTTGTTGCTTGACCCTGATGCAATGCAAGGTGTGTGTTTGTGTGTTGCTCCCTTAATTGCCTCATCAGTAAATGTCAAACGTTCAAATGGTTCCAAAATCTAGATTTATTCATTCATTTTGCCTCATCGGATGCAGGCGCTCTGGCTGCATGCTGCAATTACTGCTGCACGGCTAAATGTGGCAATGAATAATAAATCACAGCACAAAAGGACCTAACTAGCTGCCTGTGAACTGTAGGATCAGCTGGTGGAGCAAGCTTGGTGTTTGCTCTAGAATCATTCCCCTGAACCGCTCCAGGGAAGCCGGGACAATTTTTTCAGAGAGCAGAGGACGGAAACTAGAAAGCTAAATATTCTCAATAAACAGCCACAAACACACAAAACCCCCTGAAACGCATTCATACGGATTAGGAAGTTAAAACAGACACTTCAAATGTTGCCTTGAAATAACCACAGGCCACTGGCTGCTTTGCGCACAAGCTGTTCTTTTTAAAGTGAAGCTCATAACAGGAGCGTTCGAAGGCAGATGACTCACATGAACTTGATGGTGTGCTCAGAGCCCGTGACTGAAAAATGGAGATCGGAAAGGGGGGCTATGGGAAATGTGTTTCTGGCCCCGAGCAATATGTTAAGACCTTCTTTCTAAAATGTCTCCTACTGTCATACTCAGCCGCCCCCGAGCAGGTCGGCAGCTCTTTGTTGAACACCTGACTCAGGTGCTTATCATCTTCCTCCAGGTGCCCGTCAGTCAGCTACACTTCATTATACTGCGGCCTTTGTAGTGCAGAGCTAAGAAGGAATGAAGGGGAGAGTGTGTGAAGAGGTATGCTGGTTTCTTTGCATGAAAATGGTTTCTTGCTGTTTTTTTGGACAGGGGCAGAGTCATCATCCTTCTCATTTGATATTTTACGTACAGGGCCTTGCAAAAGTATTCATACCCCTTGAACTTTCCCATTTCAACCTCAAATGTAAATGTATTACACACCGGGATTTTATGACATTACCACAAGGTAGTAGGTATTTTGAAATTAAAAAAAAATATTTTTTTTTTTTTTTTTTTTTTTACAAATAATAATCTGAAAAGTGCACATGCTGTGTCTTCTTAGTCAAAACTTAGAGCCACTTGTTGCTCCAAATGATATTTTTGTCCATTTTCTTTGCAAGCTTTGGTCAAAGCAAGTCCACATTTGCTCCTGCTGTATGTTTATGGCTTTTTTCCTGTTGGAAGATGAGCATCTGCCCCAGTCTCAAGTCTTTTGTGGTCTTTGTATTGCCCAGCTCCATCCATCTTCCCATCAGCTGTCTCAAGCTTCCTTTCTTCTACTGACGAAAATCAACTCCATCACATGACGCTGCAACTTTTTCAACATTTAAGGTACTTTTCACCACAGATGTCCAAAAATCTTAATGTTGCCCTCATCTGAAAAGGCTAATGACACACATTATACAAAATTACAATGACTTTCTGCTTCTACTCCCACAGAAAGATCATCTTTTGGGGTTCACAACAAATAGCTGTCCTGGTGACTGATTCTCCCACCTGAGCAATGGAACTGTGCTGCTCCTCCATACTTCCCACAGCATTATTGGCTACTTTTCTGATTAATGGTCTCCTTTCCTTTCCTTTGGTGGACCGCCATGAATTCTTGCCATACTCTTTCTATTTCAGATGGAGGTGGACTCTATTTATTAAGTAGGAAGTCTGTGAATGCAATTGGTCGCACTGGATTTTATTTGGGGACGCCAGAGTAACTCTGCACATTTCAGATTTTTGCTTGTTACAAATTATGTTGATTTATCACAGAAAATCTCCCCAAAGTCTGACAGGTATAAAGGTATTAGAAAATGAATGTACAAAAATGCCATTAGCCATGAAGGTGGTTAAATATATTTTGTTTTTTTTTGCTTATTTTAACTTCACAGATTTAAAGCATTAAACAAGGAAAGATGCGTCTCCAAATGCTGAGTCTTTTTTTGCTTACTGCATGTTTTGCAGGTTACGATGCTTTGCTCGGTCAGTTGAGGACTCACATTCCCACAAATGGTAGCATGCACTCCAGGCTTTTTGCCTGTTCCTCCAGCTCTAATCTTTTCGGCATAATCATCACCGAGGCTCGTAACTGTGATCTAGATGAATCAGAGTGCAGACAAAATGCTCTCTGCCGCTGCTAAATTCATACCTGAACATCTGGCCCTCTCTCTCTCATCGGCCCACTTTGTTGTTGCTTTCAGTTAATTGTGGGCATTAGAAACCCGCGAGACCGTGACGGTTTCCATGGAGATCCACTGATGTTGCTCGGGTGTTTCAAGCCTTCCGTATCCCGGTCATTTCACGGCATCTGTCTCTCTGCGTCGCACAAGCTTGACCGATTAGGGAGTGATGTGCGTAAGCAAATTCTGGGAGCCTTAATGGGCTCATTCAGATCAGCAGAACGCAGATATTTGATTTCATGTTTCTTGACAGAAGGATGAGTGAAGACCCTCATGTTTGTCATCAGCTTTTACACGCAACACATCAGTCAGTACATGGCATGATGAAAAACAGCAGGAGGTTAACTCTTATTTTGACAGTTCGTAAACAGATAATTGTGAGAAATGATTTCAGGCAACAGAAAAGGTCTAATAAAATCCCCGCTGTCAAATCTGCACGTGACAAAAAAAGAGTCTGGTTGATGCTGTGCCAGGAGGTGAATTTGACTTGAGGACATGTGTTCTGCATAAAACAAACATGTAAGCACATGTGAAAATGCATTCACACAATGCAAATGGCACTGTTTTATCTGAGATTCAAAAATGTGATTTTGCAAACAATGTTGCAAAGTCTTGATAAATATGGGAAAGACCTACAATAATTTTTGCTTATAAGTATTTATCACGAAAAGCATCTTTCCGCTGCAATGCTTCCATAGATATAAAGCACACATCAATCAAAAATGCAACATAGCATAAATCTCAGAGATTTAGTTTGTTTCAAAATGCAAAACTTGGGTCTGGAATTAATGTCACACCTGAATGATTGCGTTCTGGTTGGAGGTCAGAAAACCAGCAGCTAGTATTTGCTAGCTCAAGTGATTAGTGCACAGGCTAACTATTGTCAGCAATTCAAGCAGATGGAAACAGATGATTTTTTTTTTTTTTTTACCAATTTCTGGAGCTCATTGCTGTGGCCACCATGTTAGTGTCCACTATTAAACAGGAAATAAGCAAAAACATTTTCTTTTACAAATATCTGGGCATGCTTTTATTATCCTTCCAAGTTAACTCACATTTGGGAGTAGCATCATGTTCACATTTCCGATTTAATTTCCAACCAAGAAAAGCAGTAATATTTGTCTATTGCTGCATTCAATGGCCAGCCTGATACTGAAGCTGATGCTGAAATATTCCCATGTTTAGGAGCAGAAAAAAGCAGCTTCCACTGCTTCAAACTATGAGACAGTAATGCTGCATTTTAAAGACCAAGCTGTTGACAAACCTCCAACTTTACCAGATGGAATTGAGATTTTGGGACAAATTTAATTTGGTTCACATCGCCCTCGAGATCCATTGGTATTTTTTGAAAACTGTGTTGAAAGATGGATGAAAAATTTAGTATTTTATTGCAGAAGCAAAATTACATGCTGAGAAATTAAGTAAAGCCCAGCCATTATTTAGATTACGTTTTGTAGCGATAATATCTCAAATGGGGAAATAATTGTTTTTAATAAAACTCTATGCGCCACGAGGGCCAAGGTGTTAGTGTGTGTGAGGGAGAGAAATAGACAGAGAGAGAAGTAATTTTACATTTTTTTTTTTACATTTTAACAATTCAGCATGCTAGCTGAACTTCATATCAAAATGTAAAACTGTAAGAAAAACAATCAAGGTTTATTATTGTTCATCAACTACATTTATTTCTATCATGTTCTCCTTCAGTGGTGCCTTTATTGTGGTATTATTGTTCACATGCTACATAATTCCTCTAAATACATCACTTCCTTCTGCTTCTCTTTTAACAGCATATTAAAATCTGCCCAAATCGGCCTGCATTAGAAACACTTATTTAAAATCATTCTGCTTTTACTGAGACTTTATTTTTACCAAGTCAGGTTTGATTTTCTTCACCCTGAATTTGAGCATAAAGCTTCTTCCGTAGAGCAACATGACCAAAGATTTTCTTGTTACTTTGGGTCACCACCGCTCTCTCTGAAGTGTTTATGCAGACTGCATTGCATATCATTACAGATAAATGTCAGAACTTGAAAAAGTGTCAACTCTGAATTTAGTGTTCCTCCTAGCATTTCTCTTACATGTCGGCTGAAAACTTGGAGCAGAGCATAGGAAGACGGGACCACTATGGACATCATTACTGTAATGATCAGATATTTGTGTCTGCTCTGTTGTAGGGTGTATGCAGGGCATCAGGTGTAAAGTACAGCAAAGGGGTGTCATTTAAAAAGTTCTGGCACAGTCAACAGCTTGATTTTCAAACACTTTCCATTTCTCTATTTTATCTTCGCCTTTACTGTAGCACATCAGGGGCACAAAACTGCTCAGTAACTAAGAGACTCACTTAAGGTGCTGCTTGTCTACAGTCGGATCAATAAATACACTTGAAAAAACGTAAATGTGACAAACACGGGTCCATGCGTGGCGTTCCACTGCAGACAGCGTGCAGCACGGCAGAGGAGGCTAATAAAAATTTACAGTTTACCTCTAGAAAACCAGAGTTGTTTTTATTTACTGCGAATTTGTGGTGCTGCAATGCAGATGGTTCAGTGTTCATCGATTAGAAACTTTATTTTCTGTTGGGATTTTTTTTTTTTTTTCCTTGATGATAAGTAAGAGTATTCTATGCGAAAATTGGTCAGTTGCTGTTTATTTATAAAAGCGGAAACAACTTAAATTCTTGTCACTAATTAAGTTTGAATTTCGAAACTATACCACATTCAGAAAGAAATACGTCAAGCCTTCACCCGATCTGTTGTTAGAAGCCTCCATCTGTCATTACACGCTGCACGACAAAGCGTGATAGACTTGTGAAGCAAAGCCTCTGGGAAATAACGAAACTCGCCGACTCCCTCACAACAATTAATACAATCCGAATAAAGGCATCTGCATCTTCAGTCAACAGCTGAAAGGTGTTGTATTAGATTTAATTTTGAAATTGACAATCTGTTCAAGAGTTGGGGTTGTGAGGCTGGGGCTTTATGAATATTGCATATGTGAGGTATGGGAATAATTTAGGCAGTACAGATCTTCTTCTCAGAACTTGTAAATTAATAAAGTCTTCTCCAGACAGGGGGAACTTTAGGAAATGTGATGCTTTGTATTATTAATGTCTCATGCGCCTCCCGTTCAGCGGTTCAGTACTGTACCTTTGGCGCCACTTATGCAACACTTCACCTCTCGCTTACTGTCGCAGGGAGGAGCTCTGCAGTCTCTTTATCCGTCGTGAAATTGTTCTGGGGGAAGTCTGACGCGAATAAGTGAGTTATAATAGCAAAATACAAGATGGAGCTTTTCATTGATCGCATCTTTATGTTGTTTGAGAAAGCATAAAAAATGCAGCGAGCAAAAATAGACTCTGTGACAGCCACAATGGCATCTGAGAGATAGATGTAAAACCCACAAAATTGACACTTACTGCGCATGAGTTATTCCAGAGAGAACAAACAGGGAATAAAAGATTTCCTTTTGGATGACATTTCATTCAAACTAAGATTTGTGACGCGTCTGAAATCAGCTAAGCTCAAATCTCACTCTGCACAGTGCCTACAAAAAATATTCACCCACTTGAATATTTTACCCCTTTTATTGCTTTCACAGACCTGTCAGCATCAAGAAAATTAGATGTTTTTTTTTTTTACATTTGCTTGGCGTATAGCAGCTACTCGAGGTTGAAAGGATTCACTTGAGATTATTCTGGTATCTGATCAGGATGTATAAAGTGATAGATATTTATAAAATGTGCTACCGTCTTTTGTTTCGTTGTTGTTGCCTAATGACTGTGAAATAAGAAGAGTCGAAAGACCAAAAAAATATCTAAAAGGAGGAAATCTCTTCCTTCTCCTTTGTGTTTTCTGTTGCACACGGGACGAGTTCTGGTTAATGGGGATGCTGTGAAAGCAGCAAACATCTGTTTTACTCCTGACTCCCTCCAGCCCTTTGAAACGTTCGATGAACTCGCTGACCTAAAAACAGTCTGCATCATTGCAGGAGCAGAACTACTTGATATCTCTGCATGATGTCTACATATAAAATAAGTAAAAGCTCCGGGGTGCTCTTCAATAGGCATGGCAATACCCTCTGGGTTTTTATTTTTTTCAACCTGTAGGACATCAGCAGTTATTTGTTGGATTGAAAGCAAAACAGTCAGGATGTTTCGCTAGGCACATTTTCTCACCAGGAAACTTTTCCAGGAATAAGCGTCGGGTTTTTTTGGAGCAGCTCTTCTTTGTCCTCCTCCAGTTGCACTGCATCTACGACGGTAAAACAAAATTCATCCAGGTATAAATTTACCCCCAGAGAAAATCCTCCGACCTTTGGGGTGGAGCTTTGTGGTGGGATGCTGATCAGCATTCTGAAAAGCAGAACATCACTGCTATTTTTCCTCCTTTTGAGTTTAATCGTTCTCTGTTGGCTGATATTGTCCTCGGATTTCCAATTTTTGATAGAGTTGACAAGGTTTTCTTCTCAGAGTGGCACCAAAAAGTTGTCAGGTTCACACTGTCCGCTTTTTCATCATTGCTCTTCCTGTCCAGGTAATAAAAATGGGCTTTTATCGAGAAACAACAAATTCCCACCATCTGATAATCCTCTACATTTCTTCCTGGATTTAATTTTAGCTTCAGCGTGAACTAACTTCTGCAAAAGAAACGTGTTGTTCACTTTTCCACTTCCACCAATAGCAGTAAAAGGGGAAGTCTGCTTGCATCCACTTAGGAGCAACTTACAGAGTAAAGTCTTCTTCGTGTCTCCCTAATACAGCTGCCACCAGCGTACTGCTGCATAAGAGGAGTGAATTTCTTAGCATTAGTGTAAAAATATAAACTAAATAGATTAGATTTCAAAAACCCAGGAAATGTCACAATTTCTGCAACCAGACCATTTCTGAGGATACTAATGATAAAGAGATACACTCTGATATTTTTGCAAAAAAGATGTTTAAAATACATGTCGAAGATGTTGGGAACAGGCTGTAAGACTATAAATGTTACATTTGAGCAGGAGAAAGGGCTAAATTTCACTTCGAGCATGCTATCCAACTCTTTGGTATAGAGTTCACTTTTGTGTGTGGAAGACTATAATTAAGTGTAGTGATACGAGCAAAAGATGGGTTTTAAAAGTAAAGACAAAAGTAAGACAGAGCCTCTCTGCAGTACTATTTATAGCACATCACAGGCAGTGAGAAAAAGGAGAGAGGACAGCATCATTATTAATGGCTCCGGTGTGTAAATGGTTAAAGTTGAGAGGGCGAGGATTGTTTTTATTTTGGGTTTTTTTTTTCCAACAAAGTTTAATTACAAAATACTTCCATCAATTTTAATTGCACTATTGTATAAAATCTATAATCCAGAATGTATTCAAGGAGTAAGCCAGGACAGAAGACCTCAACCACATAAACCTTAAGTTTTCAGCATCAGAAACTGACATCAAACTCCTAACATCGAGCTCAACCAGACGAGGTCAAAAGATAAAAACAAACGTTAACAAAGAGGATTCAGAAAAGTCTGACAGACTCACAAATGTGGAAAGAGGTCCAACACATCCTCCTCGTCATAATTGGGATGAATATTTAAGTCTTTATTCAACTAGAATTAAACAGTTAGCTAATTTCCGGCTCTGGCGTCCTGCAGCGTCTAGATGTGTCCCTGGTCCAACAGATGTTGATCAAATGGCTGAATTATTATCTCCCCACTAAGCAGTCATGCTCTCCAGAGTCCTGCTGATGATCTGATTATTTGATTCAGGTGTGTTAAAGTAGATGCATCTAAAAGCTGCAGGACACAAGGACACGAGTTTTCCCATAACCCTAGGTTATGGAAAAAGAACAATGGAGTGCTGTATGGATTGGTCCTCTAGTGGCAGGACGGACAGAGTGATGGATGAACGACAAGGATAACAGACGACTGATGTATAAAGGGATTGACAAATTGTTGTGCATGGATGAATGAACTGATTCTTGAATAGCTGGACAGATGGTTGGTCGCGTTGATGTTGACGATCAATTGATGGACGAATGGCTGGTTTGAGGGATGGACAACTATATGAAGCCATTCACAGATGGAAAAATAGGATAGACTGAGATATGCACGAAGTAAACGCAGGCAGATGGATAGACGAAGGGACTGACAGAAGCATTTGATCATATTGGACATGTTTATTAAGGTAACAATGAAACAGGTAAAAAAAAAAAAAATGTTCCCATACTTACTTTTCTTTTTCCATATGAGCAACACATGAATTTTCAGAAAAGCGAAACATCTTTTAAGCACTAAAGTTATTTTTTGTTGTTGCTACATGGCCAATTCTTCATGGAGAAAACAAAGATCTGTTGTCTTATGATTTTCATACTGTAGCATTTACCTTAGCCTGATGAATTTGAGGAATTATAATTGTTCACAATCCATTTAAAATTTTTATTTGGACATTGTTTTGTCCTGCAGTATGTTATTGGAGAAACAAGCATGCGGAAATATGCTGAGAAATCAAAAATAGGGAATGTGTCATAAATGCAGGAGCTCACACGAAAGCAGCAGTTTCTGATAAAACAGCTTTTATCAGAAAGGTTGCTTAAGGGAGTGCAGCTCCACAAGGTGTGCTAAGAATGAGAGACGTCTTCGGGAATAAATGTGATCATGTCTCTGTGATGTCAGCCAGATCATCTTCAGCAAAGATGAGATGTTTCAGTAAGCAACATGACTGGTAAATTAGATCATCAGTCTGACTCAGAGGAAATTGGAAAAGGCCTCAGAATCACTCCCACATTCTTTTGAATTTTTACTAACTTTCATAAATGACATGACCTCCTGAATTACAGAGATAAATGCAATCTAAGTTAATGTTGTTGGAATGAAGTTGAATCTTTTTCTTTAAAAAAACAAAAAACAAACTTTTCCTTATAGGAAGGCAGGTCGCTACTTATTGACCCCAGTTTCTCAGTTGTGGACCTTTGATTTCTGTAAACACCTTGACTTCTTCTATCACTTTTGAAATTGAATCAGCAGAAGAGGGAGCGACTGTGAGAGCATAGATTGTTACAGGAAATATAGGAAACAGGACTTGGGACCCGCTCTTGTTTCTTAAGATGGCAATATCTCAACAAAGGAAGGGCAGCAATGATGAAGCCCAAATTTCTGTCTGTGCTGTCCCTAATGATTAGCTGTGAAAATATGAGCAGAGATAACACAAACTTAACATCTTAGCACTTGACAGAGCTGCTAAAAGCACATTAGTTTTCAGCCTTGGATACTTACGAATTTTTCTCTCTCTTGCACTGATAAACCGAGTGTTTCTAACAGAATGAAACAGAAAGAAATCTGGCCGAGAGAAATTGCAATGAAAGTTTACAGTTTGTGCATTTTATAGTTAGAAGATGAGATTTTCTGTATTGTTCTGGACTCTTTTGTTCTTTAATTGCCAATATTGCATATCACACATTATAGAAATCCTTGTGGTCTTCTCCGGTTTACATGTTGTGAAACTGTGGGGGGGAAAAAAAATTCTAAAGATTTTAATTCTTTTTTTTTTTTTACACTCATTAGCTTAAGAGGGCAACCATAACTAAAGATTTACTCTAACTTAATTCATTTTATTTCCACAACCTGTGGAATTTCTTAGCAATTTTTACAGATTTCTTTTTTATTCTTTTTTACATTGCTTTAAATACTTTTTGAGCTGCTTTTCAAATCCATGTCTTTTTAGCATACTATTCTGATTAAACATTGCTTTATAAAAAGCTGAACTTCTCCTCTGATATATATTTTTCTAATCCGCAGGGTGTTTGGGCAGCTCCAGTCGCTGTCACTCGCAGCTGCTATATTAATCTGTGCTGCTGTTTTCCCAGCTGACCTCAGGAGGCTTGCCTGAGATCTCTTCACACTGTACCTGTCACTTCCTAGGAAATGGCATCTCCACTCCCACAGGCTCAACGCAAACTGCCTCTGCTCACCTTTTGTCCCTTTTAGTGCGCTTCCCATGTCTCCTGTGCTTCAGGACTGTGCTTTGCAGTTTATATCCCCACCTCACACTGCATTCCTGCCAGGCTTCACACTCTGTGAAACAGCAATTATGATTTTTTTTAGCATGGATTGCAATGTGTGTTCAATCTCATTACCAAGCAGAAACAGAATGAGTTTAAAAAAAAAAGAAAGAAAGAAAAAAATAAATCTCATCTCACATTTGTGCAACTCTTGAAAAAGTAGTCATCCAAGCTTAGTGTTACTTTATATGTTTTTCAAAATGTGAAACTACTTATGCTCCATTCTACTTACCCCGGTGGCCACAACTCGCATCAACAACCTTTTGTTGCTTTTACTGTAGCATCACTGCCTCATTTTAATTACATTTTTTACTCTGTCAGACTTAGTTTAATGACGTTAAGTGCTCCCTGTTGGTCTAATCATTGTGTAATTTAATGCAGGAGTGGGTGGGCATGTCATCAGCTCAACAGTATAGCATATGGAGGAAGGTGGATTTTCATCAGTGTAGACAGAGAGTCTGAACAGCATAGTATGAGATAAAGTTATATCATTACTGGGTCATTGTCAAACCAGTTATATTGGTTTTTGCAGCAGTGGAACTTCATGTGGTGTCAGAGGCTTATGTCTACAACAACAGGGCAATAAAATGCAAATGTTTTGTCTTTTTACCAACTCCTCAAGAAGAAAAATTGTTGACTGCCCTAAAAATCATTAGTAGTTGACTATTTTGCATAATTCTCCATGTGCATGTAATTGTAACGATGTTGCAGAGAGAAATGTTAGCTTAGATCAGTGGTTCTTAACCTGGGTTCGATCGAACCCCAGGGGTTCGGCGGAGCCTCTGCCACGGAGGTAAAGACACCCTTGTGTAAAGTCGTTTTGACGCCCCGCTTCGCCATCACTTGCTGCAGAGGATCACGTTACATTGCTGAGCCAATCAGTGATTGAAGGAGCTCCACTCTCAGCATGGATTTGAACTTGTGTCTTTAATTACTTCAGCAAAGCTCATCATTTTTACCAAATTCTGTAGCTTTCGGTGTACTTCTAAATCTGCTCCTTAGTCGCATCTTTTTGGGCCTGCTACTGCCTCTAGTGGCGTGGGGGTGGTAACACAACTAATATAATTACATTACTAAATCAGAATACCTCAAAGTCTTTATTTATTATTCATTTTTTTTCATTCTCTTAAGCATGTAGAGCTAATTAAATGATCTAAACAAGACCTTAAAGTGGTTCCAGTTTCTCTCGATGGCCAACCTGCTGAAACTGTGGCACATTTGGGTCGTTCCTGGACAGTCAGCTCAACTTTGCTGAAAACACTGACTATATTTTGAAGAACTGTTCTCAGAGACTCTACCTTTTAAGAAGACTTAGTGATCTTGGGGTGACCCAACTAGACTCTAGTTGGGTCACTCCTATGTCTTGAATTTGGGGGAAAAAATTCATATTTTATCTATCACTACAGAAGGGTTCAGTGAATGCGCATATGAAACTGGTGGGTTCGGTACCTCAAAAAAGGTTAAGAACCACTGGCTTAGATGCAAAAGATGAGGGAGGAAGCACCTAAATAAGTTTATGCTTAATCCTTGAGCCTCATGCTGCTTTTTGAAAAGAGTAATCAAGAGACATGCTTTCATGAAGGAGCTTTCAAAAGACTGCACTGGAAGAATTCACAAAAAATTTAATAGTTGCTCTTTTTTGAGTGTTTTTTAGTTGGCAAAATTAGCAAGTCAAGCAGAAATTGAGAGCTCTCCAGTGCTACTGTTTCCATCTGCAGTGATAGACAGTTTGCAGTCAAAAATAACCAATCAGAGCCAGGGGGAGGGTCTTAGCCCCATCAATCAGCTCATGTATGTGCTGCTCAATGTGCTAATGTTGGAGAAACAACTGACTATTACAGGAAAACAGCAGACTGGATGCTAACTAGCCTGAGTATTCATGGAACTCTCCTCTGTGCATAACTAGCTGTAACACTTTAGAGAGCAAGAGGGAGGATTTGAGCAGCATGTACACAAGCATGACTGGCAGCATTAAAACTGTTCTGCTGGCTCTGTTTGGTTGTTTTTAACTGAACAGTATATTTCTGTCAATGACAAAGGAGGCTTATTGTCTGTCTCATATTATACATATATATATATATATATATATATATATATATATATATATATATATATATATAGTGACAGTTTTAACAGATATGTAGAAAAGATATTTTATAAAAGTTACATACTGCAGCTTTATTTACATTGTCACCCTGCCCTGAACATAAAGTTTCAAGGTGCCTGCGTCCTCTCTTTCTATTCGTTTCTTTCTTCCATGTTCTACATCTGTTTTGTTTCGTTGCTCTGCTGGTAATCTCCCTGGTATCTGACTGATGTAAGCTGGATGTAATACCTTTAATGACTGCATGTTGCTGATAAGATAGATCTTCTTGAGCTCTCTGGAAGCCTCATGTCAACCTCTCTAAAGCTGCTTTAACGTCTCCAGAGAAACATTGCAGAGAGTTGAGCCTGTCTATTTTAATAAGAAGTAGAGCACACAGCAGTGCCGTGAGCACGTAACCGAGTGCATATACTGTAACTTTGTCCTGTGCCTGTGTGTATTTCTGGTACCAGCGGCTGATACGGTGCCACACTCCCTCTCCCTGCAGTTCTATCCTGTCTAAGTGGTAAAGACAAGGATGAGGACGGTCGTTGCCTGTAAAGCAGCCCATCCCCAGGCAGGCAGGCAGGCAAGGCTCAGTCTGGTCCTTCATTATATTACCACGCCCGCCTGGCACTAGTTTGGAACTGGGTTGTTTCCATGACGACCAAGTATTTGATGGACAGGTCTGTGTGTGTGTGATGCCCAGTCTCCTGTGCGAGTTTGCAACCCTCTGTATGTCTGCTGAACAGGATGCTAAAGATTTGGCATGTTTGGATATCTACTCCATATATTTAGTGCGCACACAAGGTCCTTCTGTACGCACACATGCCCTGTGAGGCTTTCACTGTCGGGCCAAGTGTAGGGATTACAGAATTTGGAAGCAGCCAGCATTCGGCAAATCTACTTTTAGATACAAACGCCTACTCCATGCTTTCTAACGGCCAATCCCAGAGCCGAAGACACAAAAGAATTTGAGTGCTGATGCGTGAAATTTGGGTTTTGGAGCCTTGTTCTTTTCTTTTTGCATCATCCTTAGACAAATAATGCTCTCGGATTCCAATGTAGAAACTTAGTGGATGTACTTAATTAGTTGAAGGAGTCAAACACTGAACAGTGCTTAAAGTTTTTACCAATACATGCCCAGCCGCTGACTGATTGTTAGAACATTTATTCTATTAAGCAAATGGAATCAATTCAAAATTACAAAAGAATAAAATAATGATTTTCCTGCATTCTATAATGCATGGGCTGCAACTAAAATTTCAGTAAAGAGTATTTAAAATTTTACCATATATAGTGAAATTTTATTTTCCTTTATAGATTTTTTTACTTCATTGTGCAAATAGGGCAAATTAATGTAGCAGCGTTTTAAAAGGTGCATCTGTTCGGGTTCTGTGTTGTTTTGAGGTTCATGTCATGAGGTGTGGAGTTGGTTGAGAGGGAGAACGCAGGCGGGCCCTGGTTGTAGAAAAAAGATGATTTTAATGAAAAATCCTCAAAAACAAAATCCAAACACAGGCAGCACAGGGAAGAACAGAAGGCAAAAGGTCCACAACTAAACAGACTGGCACAGAGAACAATGACGGACGACATTAGACGAGGACCTGAAAAGAGACAAAGGACACAGGTGGACTTAAATACACAGGGAGGGTAATTAGGGAACAAGACACACCTGGGAAGCAATCAAGAGGGAAGAGACAGGACACCATAGAGACTCAGGGAAACAAAACCTAAAAAATAAACACACAAAAAACTAAAATCCTCACAGTGCCACCCTCCCCCCCAAGGGCGGCTCCAAGACACCGAAC
>NW_015113999.1:6154-19879 GCF_001443285.1 Poecilia latipinna | reverse complement strand
CTCTCCCTCCGCACCTCCTCCGAGCGCAGGAGGTGCTCGGGCCTACGAAGGTGGCGCCTGAGCCCCTTGGGGCCGGCAGAGGCTTGGGAGGCGGAGCACAGGGAGGCAGAGGCTCCGGAGGCGGAGCCACAGGAAATTCTGGAGGCGGAGCCACAGGAAACTCGGGAGACGGCGCCACAGGAAACCCGGGACGCGGCGCCACAGGAAATTCGGGAGGCGGCGCCACAGGAAATTCGGGAGGCGGCGCCACGGGAAACTTGGGAGGCGGCGCCACGGGAAGCTCGGGAGGCGGCGCCGCCGCAACAGGCTCAGGAGGCGGCGCCACCGCAACAGGCTCAGGGGGCGGCGCCACCGCAACAGGATCAGACTTGGGAAGCTCTGGAGCTGGGAATCAATCAATCAATCAATCAATCAAATTTTATTTGTATAACATTTCAGCAGCAAGGCAGTTCAAAGTGCTTTACTTAATTCAAAACAGAAGAAACAGAAGTAACATTGACTCTGTTTCAGTAAGAAAGAGAGAGATTAAAAAAAGAAAAAAAAAACTATATATATATATATATATATATATATACATACATATACAAGTTAATAAATAAAAAATAAAGATAAAGACATTAAAACCCACACGCACCCCTTTTCAACCAGGGGGTAAAGACGCCCGCACCCCTTTACATTTCTAAGAGAGGGGGATGTTGCCCGCACCTCTCCGGGGGTGATGGTACCCGCTCCCCTATCCCTAGCATCTGAGAGGGGGACGGCACCCACACCTCTTTACACTTCTAAGAGAGGGGGACGGTACCCACGCCTCTCCGGGGGGGCTTTACATCATTAAAAAGAGGAAGACAAAGAAATTAATAGATAAAAACATTAAAGACATTAAAACCCACACTCTAATCCTGGAGATGTTCTTCAGGTGATAGAAGGCCGACTTTGTGACTGTTTTAATGTGGCTCTGAAGGTTCAGGTCAGAGTCCATCACTACTCCCAGGTTTCGGGCCTGATCGCTGATTTTTAGTTGTAATAACTGAAGCTGTGCATGGATTCTAGTTCGCTCCTCTTTAGGTCCAAAGATAATAACTTCAGTTTTATTTCTGTTCAGCTGGAGAAAGTTTTGGCACATCCACACATTTAACCTGTTCTAAGCATCTGTTCAGTGATTGGATGGGTTCAGAGTCACCTGGTGACATCATAATGTAGAGCTGTGTATCATCCGCGTAGTTATGGTAGCTAATCTTATTTCCTGTTATAACCTGAGCCAGTGGGAGCATATAAATATTGAAAAGAAGTGGTCCTAGGATTGAACCTTGGGGTACCCCACATGTGACCTTTGACCTCTCTGATGAGAAGTTTCCGATTGAAACAAAGAAGTCCCTGTTCTTTATATAAGATTCAAACCAGTGGAGGACTGGACCAGATAGTCCAACCCAACTCTCCAGTCGATTCAGTAAGATGTCTTGGTTAACAGTGTCAAAAGCTGAACTGAGGTCCAACAGAACCAGCACTGTGGTTCTCCCACAGTCTGTATTTAGATAGATATCATTGAACACTTTGACTAGGCCGTCTCCGTGCTGTGGTGAGCACAAAAACCAGACTGGAAAGAGTCAAAGCGATTCATTATTGTTAGGAAGTTATTTAATTGTAACTGCTTTTTTAATAATTTTGCTGATGAATGGGAGGTTGGAGATCGGCCTGTAATTCTGCAGTAGTGATTTGTCCAGATTGTTCTTTTTTATCAGAGGTTTGATGACTGCTGTTTTCAAAGCCTGGGGGAAAACACCTGAAGAGAGCGATGAGTTACTATTAGCAACGACAGGCAGGGACTTTCTTAAAGAAATGTGTGGGTAGGACATCCAGACAGCAGTAACTGGAGCTTAATTGACTTGTAATTTCTTCTAGGGTGTCATCTAGGGGTTGCAGGACACCGGCCCTCGAGGACCAAGATTGCCCACCCCTGTGTTAGACCAAAACTCTAATATGTTAAAGAGCTTTTTTTCTTTAACAGAGGTGGGGCAGGCCATGCCACCAGCCTGGCCGCCTGACGACCAGGGGCCAGCCTGGCCACCTGGAACCCCATGGCCAACGGGACGGCAGCTGGTGGAGAGGGCACAGCGGCGGCTGGAGGCGCGGACGGAGTTGAGACAGACGGCGGAGCTCAAGACAGAGAGGGACGAACAAACTTCTGAAAAATGGTGACGTGTGGTCGTAGTGGAATGGGCCTATTTAATACTTGAGCAAAAGCAGCCTGCCTGTTCCACTCCACCTCTTCAAAAATACCCATTAGTCCAAGGGAAACTAGAAGTGAAAGATTTGTCTCAAGAATTGTTCTTAGTTTCTCCGTAGCACCTACCCGTTCCCAGGGCGGAGTGAGAGTAGAAATAGTTTAGTTGTCGTCTTACTTGTAATAAAAATTTGTTTAAACCCCCATCAGGCTGTGGTTGCGCTGGGTCCATGTTGCGGTATCTTTTCCTTGCGTTCCTCACCCTACTGGTCAGGTCCTACTGTCATGAAGTGGTTTATGTTCTACTGCGATGACTTACTAAACTACAAAACAACTTATTTGACAACATGCAAGACAGCTTAGACAGACTGGTACAACAAATGACATTAGACAAGGACCCGACAAGAGACAAAGGACACAGGTGGACTTAAATACACAGGGAAGGTAATTAGGGAACAAGACACACCTGGGAAGCAATCAAGGGGGAAGAGACAGGACACCACAAAGACTCGGAAACAAAACCTAGGAAATAAACACACTCAAAAACTCAAATCCTCACAGTTTATTATTATTTATTCCTTAGTCTCTTTATTAGATCAGTCTTGCTCTGTTTTACCTTATCTCAGTCCTTCTAGTTTATGTCTCTAGTTATTGTTTCTCTAGGTTAATTATGTTTCTTTGACATAGTTATGGTTTTTGCGGAAAAATTTTCATATCACAGTGCAGTTTTCTCTAATGAATGTCTAATTAAATATGTGAAGGTGTGAGTAAGTATCTGGGTTTGTTTGTGCATATTTTACCTTGTGTAGATATTTCATATTTCAAATTCATAATAATTAAACTTGTACACCAAAATCCATCCATCAGTCAGTTTCATGTGCCAGTTTGTTGCATAATCATCCTGCTCTTGGAAAAAGAACGGCATCGCTGAAAACTGAAACTATGTATGTGGCACATTGTGAGCACATTGTGAGCACAAGTAGTTTTCAGTGGAACAACAGCTAAAATGATGAGTCACACGACTGAGAATGCATGTACCTACAGCAGTCAGTCGGTTTCTGACTTGTGTCTGTAGTGAGATGTTTGTATCACAACCTGACTGTGTAGCCCACATGTGACTTGAAGCTTTTTCTTTCATGAAGTGCCATGAATATATGAATAAGCTGAGAAATTCTGTTTATTCGTGTCTTCATGTACTAGCGCACTGCATTTACGTAAAGCATAACATCTTATTCCTTTCATTTGTTATGCCTTACAAGAATTTTGAGCAGTTTTTTAGCATAAGCAAATGTTCAGTCACTGACCAAAAAAAAAAAAAAAAAGGGGAAATGAAAACTTTACACTTTAAATAGAATAACATAATCATGACTGCACTTCTGTGTTTTAAAGATCTGGAAGATAAGCTGAAGAAAAAAAAACCTTTTAGTACAAAAGCTATAGAGCAACCTTTTCAACCATGCAACAGAGAGAGGATATAAGTCAAAATGTATTTTAATTTATTATTGATCTGGTTTCCTATCATTTTAAATTGGCTACAGCTATTTAAGTGTGTTTGAGGGGTTTTAGGTTTTATTTAAAATTGTAAGATTAAGACGATGGAAAACTGGCATGATGAATCATTATAACAAGTAGTCATGTTTGGACATGTATGAGTTTGTCGAGGACATGAAGGGGAAATGAAGCCTTTTGCAATAGTTGGTTTGATTAACGAGTTGTGGCGATTGCTGCACCACTTCCTCCTCTTAACAAAGGACAGGCAGATTCTAAAAATATTCTGAGGGAAAAGATTAAATCACACTCTCTCTTTTTTTTTCTTGCAGAGAATGCATGTAAAGCTACCATGACTGAAATTCACTCTGGTCTGAGCTTTTTTGTTGCTATTTTCTAAGTGCCTGAATAAACATGCTTGGCAGTGAAAGCCAGCCAGGCTTTCTTTGAAGGATCACTGGGTGAGTAGGATGAGTTTTTTTCATTTCTTCCCATATCCTCCATCTCGGGCAGCACAAAGGAAGAAACCTTAGTGATATGGCAGGTTTCCAACTCCTGCTTCTAGAGAAATGGTCATATTCTGGTTCTAAACTGCAAGTGCAAAAACCTGTTAAAAGAGAAAAATGTTTTAAAGCAAATCAGTTTGGTTTAAATATTTAACAAGACAATAAACAGAATTATGAATAATAAAAAAAAATAACTTCAAAAATGAAAAACTGATGGCTTTGCAGTGCATAAAACTTGCATGTTATTTTATTAAATTTTTGGAAAGGTGTTTGGAAAATCTGGTGCTTAGGTGAAACTATGTGAAAGAAATCTGCCAGGCTTTGTGCAGTGTGGGAAAACATACTCTGCAGGACTTCTAAACAGCCCCAGGCGGGTTTGGAAAACTCTGGATTGGTGGTTTAAGTCGGTACCGAACACTGTGTTCTGAATTCAGAACCAGATCTGAAGAAGGTGAATAAACGGTCAGCCTGGCAGTGGTAAAAAATCTCCACATACGAGTCATTTGGAAAGTTTTGCATTAAAAATTTAAACTCATGAGGAATAATTTATATGCTCTCCACCATAATGTTTCAGCGTTACATAAGCTTGTCCAAGTAAATGTGAGATAAGAAAGTTAAGTTATTCAGAAGAAAGCTGTAAAAACAAGTAGGTTTGTTGTGCTGGACAGCAACCCAAGGTAACCACATGAAATTATTCATAAACCCAATGTACGCATAAAAATAGTGCACATTATAAATGTAAACCAAATCTGAAGGACGACGACGGTACGCCCAAGAGTCGTGTCGAACAAAATCAATCAAAAAAATTTAAATCCAGATGTTGGAAATTTGTATAAAGTCACTCAGTGAATCGAGCCACACTGAGACTGAAAGTTTCGCAATTTTTTCCCCCCAATCGGTTGAAGTCTTTGGCACTTTCAGTAGAAAACATGTGCAATTAATATTCAAATCTTCTTATACTTTACTTAATAAATCACAAATCGTCGTTCAGTTCAGAATCAAATAAATTGGAACTTGGGAGTCAATAGGTGCATCCAGTTATTGTTAGTTTGCCATGAGGAGGTTTTATATTTGCACAGATACATTTTCAGTATTTTATGAAATACATTCTAGCCGGTCCATACTCCTAAAATTATTTTAATATATGGATGTAGCTCTTCCAAAACAACTTCTATCCTTTCCTGTATAGTGCATAACCATCAATATTAAGGTCATCATTATCAAATGTCATGTCCAAGTGTGGAAACACTTTGTTGGCATGTCCTATTCTTATTTTAAATGTTGTCATGGTGATCCTGTACCTGAGGCACACAGTCACATTAGTTTGGCCTCCTCTCTTTGTAAGGTAAATCTGACTATATGACTGGTGAGGCCCTGATCTCAGCTTTTTGACCAGTTTGTCATACTTTAGAATAACACAGCACAATATTCTCCTCTACACCAGTCGACTGTCCCTAGGTGATAATATGATTAAGTAGGAGGCAGACTGACCATGTGTGGGTTTTTATGAGGTTTATTTAATTTTTTTTTTAGTTTGTAGTTTCAGTGACACACCCACTGCAACCTTGTTGTCCGGCCGTGACGTTTACTCTCTTACTGAGTTTCTAGCAAGGACTGCGGAAGGGTTGTGGATGTGGTTGTACTGTGTGCTTTTCTGCAAACCAGAATTAAAAGTTTTCAGCACACAAATGCAGGCAGGAGTTATGCAGAATTGTGTATAAAGTTCAGGAATAGTATTTAGTAGGAACAGCCTAAAAATGTACAGAACAATGTAAGTGAGTCAGCAGAGGAACACAGGTCCAACATGATAACAACAGAAGAATGTGCAAAGAGTGAAGGGAGGGAATAGCAAAGAAAAGTGATTAATAAATTATGAATTTAATGAAGTGTGGAGACACAGGAACAGATGCACTGAGGAAGACAGGCTAGAAATTACACCATAACTGCAAAGGAACGTGGGATAATGTAACTGAACAAGACAAGGACAGTAAAATCCAGGCGTAGTCCCTAAACAGAACATGAGCAACACAATAATCTACTTAAATGTCAAAAAACCTCAAATAGTACACAACTAAAAACTGTGGTGACCAAACAGAATTAAAGCTCTACACACAATGTGTAATCAGATATCGGTTTTGTTTCTCACTTTCATAGATGCAACAATTTGACAAGGACAACTTCGATATCGGCCCTTATTGCTCACGTTTTTATTGAAATGTAGGAATTGGGATTTTTGAAATTTACTGAAAACATTGCAAAATAAATAAATAAATAAATAAATAAATAAATAAATAAATAAACACCAATATATCACTTACTGTTAGTTTGTGTTTAACTCAAGCCAGCGTCTCTTATTGACATCTGTCTCATCTGGGATTCTCCAGCAAAATATACATACAACTCTGGGAAAAATTAAAAGGCCACAGCACTGAGCGCCATTGAAAACCTCCTGGTTTTTCCATCAAATATTGATTTCTGAACTCTTCCTGAGTTGAAACATTAGTGTTGTTTCTAAATGAATATTAACTTGTTGTCTTTGCATTATTTGAGGTCTGAAACAACTGCATCTTTTCCGTTATCATCTTCATCTTCTGCAAATAAATACAAAATTTTTGCTTGGAATTTCAGAAACATGCTGTGAGTAGTTCACAGAATAAAATAGCAATGTTCATTTTACTCAAACATATACCTATAAGAAGAGAAATAAAAAAAGAGATCATTTTAAGTGGTGTCTTGCTTTTATACTCACTGACCAATTACTTTATTAGATAGTGACTGGTTTTAACCTCTTTTGGCTTCAGATCCGCTTCAGTTCTCTGTAGCTGCGCTTTAACTACTAACTTCAGAAATGATCATTAGGTTTTTTTTTATACTCATACTGTCACAATCTCATTATTCTGCTGCCTGTAGATCCATGTACTACATCTGCCCAGAGTGCAGCGTTATTGTAATGTACAAGAAGTTAGTTTGGACTTATCTGTGCTTTGGGACGTTCTTTATTATCCTAGCTGAAGAAACCATCAGAAAATGGGTGGACTCTGATCATAAAGGGATGGTTGTGGTCAGTGTCAATACTCAGGTAGGCTGTACCAATAAAACAATGCTGGTATTAAGGGACCCAAAGGAATCTAAGAAAAAAAAATCATCCTTGCAGCTTCCTGACAAGCCTGAATCATTGATGCAAGGCAAGATGGAGCCATTAGTTCACATCATTTAAATTCTGATCCTGTTATATTTTATAGCAGATGGACCTAAATGTAGGCAGAACAAAGCAGCTAATGATGATTATGGGTTTAAGGGATGAAAAAGCACATGAACGGGAACAGGAAGATACAGGAAGTTAAACTGAGTGTAGAGTGATTTTGGAACCAGGTTAGTCTAGTGAGAGAAACGCAGAATGGCTGGAGGAGAATGCAGAGCAGAGGAGAGGTGACTTAGAGACACAACAACACAGAGGGAGCTGATTTACAAAACGGAAAAAATGCAACACTTATCAAAATACAAAGTAAGAAACTAAACACAATTGAATTAACTGAGTACTGCAAGATCTAAACTACAATAGTAACACAGAGATGTGACCTATATATAGTAAGACATAAATAACAATAATGAAAATCACAGTCCCAACACAAACACAAATCAAAGCCTTTTGCGGATCGCCACACCCTGCCCTCAGCTGCAGGAGCCTATTTACAAGTTCAAGTTTAATTTGTATGTTCAGAGATTTTGCATACCATGGTTGGTTGGAATAAGTGGTTATTTGAGCTGCTGTCACCTTTCTCTCAACTTAAACCAGTTTAGTGTACTTTCCTGAACCATTCCCCTGTAAACCTGAGAGATGGTTTTGAGTTAAAATCTCAAACGATCAGAAGTTTCTGAAATACTGACACGCCCACCATCCGGCACAAAACAGTCGTTCCACGTTCAAAGTCGTCCAAATCCCCTTTCTTTCTGATCACATTGTTCACTTTCAATTTCAGCAAATCATCCTCATCACCGGTCTAGAGTCGCCGTGATCGACTTATTTGCTGTTTGTTTCAACCAGTAATTAATTTAGGCATACCTAATGAAATTGCCGGTGAGTTTCTGCCTCTGTTCTGTGCATACAATACGCGTGATTCATTGTAAGTAGAGCCGACGCATAAAACAAGGAGCTGTAAGCCTCTGTAATAAGGAAGCTGTCTAATCCATCAGAGGGCTTTGAGCAACGAGGATTTGCATGACAAAACAAATACTGTGAAACACCACTAAGATGATGTGAAGGACTGAATCGAACCGGCCCGGCCCGCTGCATAATTTAGCAGCACGACTTCATCTTGTTATGCTGAAGCACCCCAAGCACAACAGGTAGGCAGCAGATATGTGCGGCGTGATTGCTTGTCAGTCGTAGTAATGTATAATTAATTTCTCGTGTGGCTTTCTTGAGAGCAAGACGGTAATTATTTTAACATATGTGTTGATCTTCTCACTGACCCTGCCTGGCTTGCAGTCGCAGCATGCGTGCACGAATATGACCCGGCGCACAAAAGAACCCAACGCGCGGCCACTCGGACTGCCGAAGCCACCATTGTTGCTTTACGAGTGTGCGGTTTGGAGCAGCGCTGTGCAATTTCACTGCAGCTCTGTTTGGGCTTTGAAGACTTGTTTCCTTTTTCTCCCAAATTGGCCAGACTCCCCATAAGTTATAATGAGGGGGAATTGGAAGCCAAACTACAGATTTGAAATGGTAATTAGTAAGACTCCCTGCTACTGAGAGAGA
This sequence comes from Poecilia latipinna, assembly GCF_001443285.1. Taxonomy (NCBI): domain Eukaryota; kingdom Metazoa; phylum Chordata; class Actinopteri; order Cyprinodontiformes; family Poeciliidae; genus Poecilia; species Poecilia latipinna. The sequence continues at coordinate 10,905 of NW_015113999.1, read as the reverse complement.
CAGAGGGGCTGATTTAGCAGAGCAGAATTAAAGATTGGAGGATAGTGCAGGACCCATTTTGATGACTGTGGTATATTTAGCTGTGTTACCCAGAAACAGGGACGGAGCAAAGTCATATGTTAGAGGAAAGATCTACAATAATAGATTACAAGACTTGGGCCATATGCTGCTGTCGACTCAGTAAAGAAAGGACTGCCATTTTTCTCCAGAATATCGCTATGCTTTATTCTGGTCAGTCGGGATTGTTTGTGTCTATATTAAATTGTAAAGAAGAAGAAGAAGAAGAAAAGGAAAACGCCACACCAATGCGAATACGGCCCTATTAAGATACATTCTTCTAATTTGCATGCCGGCTTTGTTTGCAGTAGAACAGCAAATACCCAGACAGAATGTGTGGGACAATAATATGCCTCAAAGGATGCTATTAAGTCCATGTGACAGTACATTTCTCCCCAGCTAATTGTTGCTTCCTTCTTTTTTTTTTTTTTTTTTTTTTTTTTTTTACTTTCACTCTAATTAGTAAAGTATGTAGGGCGCTTGGAGTTCATCTGCTCGGTTCTGACATGATAACTCTCCCATCTATTCTCCCTTCGCTTCTTTGTATGCCGAGGCTGAGCAAACAGTATTTTCAGCTGCCTCAAGCGATTCGCTAACAACATGCATTTAAGAGCATTGTAATGACTCATATCATATTCTTATTATTAATGTATGACTGAGTCTTCAGATAGTCTTTCTGCTTACCGAGACTCTGCAGGATGCTTTTAGATTTGTTTACCTGCCAGGAAACATTTTTACTATGCATTGTGCTAACCACGCACCTATTAAGCTATTGTAATAGAGAAGAGCGAAAATATTTATGCTTTTGTTGCTTTAAGCTCACAAACACACACATATCTATCTATCTATCTATCTATCTATCTATCTATATATATATATATATATATATATATATATATATATATATATATAAAAGCACGGATACGTGCTTTTCGATAAAAGGGGGAAGCAAAGTTATGCTTTACTGTACTGCAGGTTTTACTCCACCAGATTTTATTTGAGTCCATGTAATATTAATGAAGCTTTTTGCCTAACGCATCTGAGCACCACAGACATCTTTATTAAATTTGTGTCGGTCTTTGAGTGGATGTTGGGACAATTGTTGAAATTATTTTAATTCCAGCAGTTCTGTACAAAAAGCATTTGCCCCCTTGCATATTTTTTCTTTTGTTCTCGCTTTTGAATAAATACAAAAGCTGTTTTCAAATGAGGATTTAACCAAATTAGTTTGAGTTTAAGGTCACAAACTAATGGAGGGACTTTAGTATTTTTCCACTGAGTAGAGTAAGTTGTCCTGCTTCTGCAGCAGCTGTCATGACGGCGAAACGCTTCATTGGTTTTCATCCACATGTGATGGAACCCAAAGCATCCAAGGGTTTTTACTTTTCTCTCGTCAATACACAGGACCTTTTCCCCTCCTAAACTCTTGGCAAATATCAGGACTTTTCCTGGCAAACGTGAGGCGGGGCTTTGTTGTTGTTTTCTCTCTTTTATGAGTGGGTTATGAACTCTGACCTTAACGCATTCAAGTGCTACTGTGCTTTAGATGCTGCTCCGGTTCACCGCTCCACGTTTTCTCCATTTATGTATCACAGCTCCCACTGAGGTTCACCGGAATCCGAGAGCCTTAGAAATTGCTTTTGACTTTTCCCAGACTGGTTTATGTCAATAACTTTGTTACTCATCGTTTCTTGAATTTCTTTCAAGTTGAAGAAAAAAAAAATGGTTTATCACAAATATTTTATGATTTAACAAAGGGGGATGACTGATTTCCATTAATTAATGAGGTAATGATGAAAATGTTGATGCAAATAAGATGCTAACACATCGTTGGCTCCATTTTGTCTCTTAGTAGGCATTTCATTTAGCTCAAACGTTGGGACTCAGAAACTTTGCAGGTTTTGCTGAGTGTTGTCAACAATCAAGCTACTTTATTTCCTTGAAGACTGTTGCAAACTTTGATGAACGAAAATTTTGGCAGAAAATCATCATCTTAATCCAGTATATCAATACATAATCTGGAGTATTTGTTGGATTTCGAGGCATCTGACAAACCTCATTTGTCCCAAGTAAGTATCACTTCCACCTCTTAACGACAATAAAGATTTTGTTCTACTGATGGTACGAAATCAGCTTTAATTTCTACATGTAAATCTTTAAAGTTGTACTTGTCACAGTTTCGCTTTCTTTCCCACTGACACCACCGTCGAACAATAATGCAGCATGAACTTACATGAGATGGTGTAATGAATACAATAAAGACACAAAAAGATTTATATGAAAACATATAAACATACCTCATTTCTACCTCGTTTCTTCCTTCGAGGTAGAAATGAGGTCATTAAGCAAATTCTTTAAACTTAAATTGCTTTTTCGACAGCCACTTGCTATGGTCATATTTCCATATGACATGCATCCATTACGTTCATCCCTTTTCATCCAGCGGAACATGCTGGATTCTACTTCCGACTTAGAACCTTTCAAAATAAATGTCCTAATAACAAAAATTATGCATAATGCAAAATAAAACATATAAAGTAAAATTATGGTCTTAAAAGTAAGAATTCCCGTTTCATTTTGCATCAAAGTAGATTTTTTTCCAACTTGTTCGTCGGAGGAGAACACAGGATTAAACCCCTGACCTGAGTATGCCCTTTCTCCATCCACTTAGGTAAACAGCTTAATTAGCTGCCATGCTGACAGTTCTATCACAATGAAGCAATCAGCTGCTGCAAACCAACTCAAAGTGGGGGGAAAAATGGTCACATGAACTGGATGACTGGTTGCTTGGTCAGGTACTTGCAATAGAAAATGAGGTTGATCACCCTCACTTAGCATTATTCCCTGAAGTTAAATCCTACCCCATTCTCTGTTACTCTCCCTGCAGCAGAATATAACTGGACTCTAATACAAAACGTTTGTACCATTGTACCATTTAAACAAATAAAAGGCATGAATTTCATCTGATTCTTTAGATTATCAAGAGTTTATGTGCAAAACAATCATTCTGTAATTACTTTACATTCTCAATCCAGGTACTCTGTTCAATCTAAAATTGGATAAATGACTTTGGATAAGATATGTGAAGATAATCATCAGTTTTGGAAATAAAGTATGAGCTAATCGGCACCTAAGTGATCCGATGAACATTCAATCTAAGTATAACCTACGAGGGTAGAGCTGATCCAGACATCTGTCAAAGATGATGCCTCAGCTTCTCCTTCCAATTATCTCATAATAACACGTCTGAAAGCACCAGATTAAAGACCAGCTGTTGGTGAAAACTCTTCTTATTTTGTTGCTGTTTTTTTCATTATTTTCCTTTCTGTTTTAGTTAACTGCCAAAAGAAATGGATTTTGCTTTGTGTTTTTCCGTCGGTACTTTCTGCAGAACTCCAGCAGAAGAGAAAGATTGAGGTGGGAGCGCACGGATTCTCCCACAGCTCCATGAAACAACTCCCAGCAGATTTCAGACATTAAACTGGAACAGCAGGAGGCTGAGTTGGTGAAGCTGCCTGTGCAAAAACCTGCTTGAGATTCAGAAGAGCCAGAAGGAAAGTTATTACAAATGGAATCAGCGACAAGGTTTTTTTTTTATTAAGTCTGCATGCCTGCTGCATTGTGCGAACATGAAGGGTGAACTTTTTGTCCAATGAGACCAGGCACCTATTTCTACTCTGTATAAATATTACAGTCAAATATTTCAGATTTTCTTTTACTTTCTTTTAAAAGTTATTTTCAATTGATTATCGCTAAAATAATAATAATAATAATAAAAACTTCTAAAAACTAAGCAATTTAAAAGCAAAAATATAACAAAGAAAGGCTTTGTGCAAATTTTTCAACCATATTTTGGACAAAAATGTTTATTATTTGTTGTTATTTATGTGTCTTTTCAGCATATTATAATACATTCAGATACAACTTTAAAGCATCTATCCAACTATAATAATACAAAAATCCAGAACAAAACACAATAGTCATGACCTGACTTACCATTCTATGCTATGCATGTGCTCTATCTGCAGTGATGAAGAACCCTGGGCATACTTACAGCCTTACGTTTGCCTTTAGCATTCCGTCTCTAGATCTGCAAAGAAAAAAAGGCATTTTACGAGGTGCCAACGTGGAAACAGCATCACATCTGAACAAGTTGGACACTTTTTCTAACAACCTTATACAAATGTTTCTTTGTGTTACTGTCACTAACTAACAAAAACTATAAATACAGGAATTACTTTTTTTTCCCATCCTCTAAGAAGTCGATTTTGCCCTTGTTTTACAGAACTTCTTCCTTCTCCCTGCGGAGAAAAACAGAAGTTACAGACAACTCAGTTTAGCAAGTGATTGAGTTATTTTACTCTCGATTTTCAGTTTTATATAACGCAGTACCACAGAATACTAAACGTCTTACTAAACAGCATGTTATCGATGTAAAGTATTTTTGAAGAGTGCCCAAGTTTGCAGCAACCCCCTGCGTTCTTCATTTTCCCTCTCAGGATTGATTTCGGGCTTGGCAGCGGCTCACACTGTGAAGCGAGAAAATCCATCTCCAGTAGCACACTACCACCCTGGCTGAAGGTTGGTGTTTTAGTTTAGTTTTTTTTTTTTTTTTTTTTTTTTTTTTTTTTTTTTTTAAATTCCCTTTTTGCGCCCCCCGGGGGCAGCCATTAAAAACTGGACGGGGCGCCTTT
>NW_015113999.1:0-2940 GCF_001443285.1 Poecilia latipinna | reverse complement strand
CTCCGTAGACCCCTCACCCCCCTCCTGAAAGTTGTTATTTTAGTTTTGTTTTTTTTTTTTTTTTTTTTTTTTTGTACTTTTCATGTGAATTCCTGCTTCAGGCACGCCAGAGGCAGCCATTAATGACTGGAACGGGCGACTTTCTACACACTCGGCCAAGTGCGAAGATGGCTTGGGAAAGAGTGATGCACCGGTCATTAATGATCTATTTAGGGCCTGACACTAGCTGGCATCCCTTGGCACGATATCCTGGAAAGGTCAGCGCTGTGTGAGAAAACTGTTTTAAAAGAATCACATGCTTGGCGCTTGGCTGGACTGCTTTGGGTGCAGAGTGACCGAAACAAGAAAGACAGATCTGGCCGTGGAGTTTCAGACGAAACAGAGAGAAAGAAACAAAAGATGAGCGGCAACCACAAGCAGATTCACTTTCACCATTTCAGACAGCCGTTGCTCCCGCTTCTCTGCAGGTGTTTATCTCACCGCTGTGGTTTTGTGGTGGTTTAATTTAAAGGGTGTTTTATTTAAGGGATTATTTACTCTGGAGATGAATGCAGTGAAGATCAAAACCTTTTCTTACATTGTTTCCACTGCAAAAGTGAATGCGTCTGGAATGCAACAAAGAAGTGGATTTCAGTGCATAACAAAAGCAGAGGAAAGTGTGTGTGGGCACCTGCATGTAAGCACTAATGATGCCGCTGGTAATCAGGGCTGCTGTTTTTCTGCATATTATACTGGTACATCTCAATTAATCAGTGAATCATCAAAAAGTTTATTTATTTCGTGTTATTTCAGTAAACCAATTAAAAAAGTGAGAGTGATGTACTAGAAATACTCATTTCATATCCAGTAACACATTTGAAAACCTAATATGAAGCTTCTCTGGAAAAGTGTATTATTGCTGTAGACCAATATTTTATTATACTGGTCTATGTTGATTTTATTAATTATATTCTCAAGCATGGGGAACTGTCCAGGATACAGTCACTGACATATTCTACAAACAGGCCTTAAAGGTCTTTTTTTTTTTTAAAAAAAACATTTGACTGTTTACAAGATACTCTATTCAAGCATGTTGCTGGAAAGTTTGCTGGAAGGAAAATTGTAAACCAACAACTGGTACAATCACAGCTTTGAGATTATCATAAAGAAAAATCTGCTGGGGAGTTTAGCAACTTGTGGGCTGTATCTGAATCGTCAAGACCAAACAGGGAAACAACGGAGTACCTTCTACAAGAAGACAAGAGACACCAGAACCAACGATGCTGATGAAATGAAAGACATTTTAAAGAGATGAGGTCTAGCTGTTGCATTCTTGTGCTGAGCTCCTGGTAACTCAGACATAATGTCAGAAGTGTCGTTCCTGAGCTAAAGAGAAAAAAGGAGAGGCACAGAATCCAAGGTCCTTAGCTCCACTGTGAAGTTTCCACAGTCAGTAATTTAAGCAGCCATGTCATCCGCTGGCACGGGTCCACTGGGTCCACTTATTGAGCCCAGAGTCAGCTGAGGCGTTTACTAGGAAATTGCTGGTAGATGACTCTGCTGACAAGTTCTGCTGACAAACTATCCGAGGATACTGATGTCATTTTTCAGCACGACCAGACATTTGTCCAGAAGAACCAGAGCCCGCTGTAATAACCGTGGTATCAGTCTGCTTGACTGGCCAGTACCTTCCAGAAACCCAACAGAAACTCAGTGGGGTGGTTTCAAGAGGAGGATGAGAGACACCAGAACCAACGATGCAAACGAGCTTCAGGTCGTTATTAAAGCAACCTGGACTTCTTTAACAACTGAGCCACAGATGGATCTGCTTCCTGCCTCACTGCACAATCATGCAAAAGACCACACAGAACAAAGGCATGATTTCCAGCAGACATTTCTGTATAAAAATACTTTTGCATTTGTCTTTCTTAATGTTAAATTTTTGGATTTTTGTTAGGTAATAAAGTTGGGACTCAAATTGCTACAATAAATTAACTTTCTTCTGCTGTTCTCATTTATTGAGATGAGTGTATTTTCCAATGCAAATATCAATCTGACATTTACTTACAAAGATAAACATAAGCGAGCTCATCAGAGTAAAGTTGTTTCTCCAGAATGTTTAACTATATTTAAAAATTTAGCAAAAAAAAAAAAAAAAGCATTGTCAAAAAGAAGAGCACTCAGCCGCAAATGAAGCAGTGACAGACTCTCAGGGCAGAAGTTAATAAAAAAATAATAAAATTAAAAAAAAAGTTAAACATAGGAGTCAGCATTTACAAACAAATGTGCATTTTGTTTTGTCATGCAAACATTTGAATTATATTTATATTGTAAAATTCTGTAAAAGCAGAAATGCAGACTGCTCTGTGTCTGAGTTTGAGTTTTGAGTAAAACAGAGTGAGTTTCACATGTGAAGTCACTTAAACTCAGTGCAAACAAGAGAGCTGAGCTGAAGTGAACTCAAGTGACTCCATAAAAAAAGGAACTAATACTGGTCACCGTTACGCTGAAACGGTGTTACTGATGAGCAGATCAAATGATCATTGGTATGTTTTTGTTGGAAACAGGTGATGGTGCTTTGCATAATAGTTTCAATTCTTGTCCTTTTGAAAGTATCTAACTGAAATGTGTAGTAGATATTTGTCATAATGTTGGGTGTGACATCCTTACAACTATTGATGAGGTTGTGGAAAAAATACAAAAAAAGTCAGTTTTAGTCTTTAAATATGCATTTAGGAGAATCTGTTTGGCTTTTCTAAACTTAGGCTGTTAATGAGGAGATGAATGGAGATCAAAGAGGCAAAACCTAAAAGACTTCCTGCTGTAATTGAAGCAAAAGCTGGTGACTCGTGGGCCTGAATGTGCAGTAAATGCCACACTTTCCAGATTTTTATTTGTGTGGCAACACTAGATGGGAATTCAGATTTTGTGGAAGTTTAATTTTAGTAAATTGCTCAACAA
>NW_015113998.1:180292-183559 GCF_001443285.1 Poecilia latipinna | reverse complement strand
ATCAACTAACCTGACACAGACAGTGTAAGTAACAATGCTGTCTGAATTTACATCATTTTCAAGGTCTCTTCTGCTTCGTGTGAGAGCGTCAAACCGGTCGATCGCTGATCGTGCTTCTCTGGTCTGCTTTCCCTCAGTAGCATCAAAGTCGTCGTAGTAGTCATAATTTTCTATGATCTTTTCTGCAAATACAGAGATATTGGTAAGCATAAAGTGTTATTGTTTTCTGTTAAAAGTATTGTTAAAAGGCTTACCAGTGTATTTGACTTTTCCCTCCACTTTAACACTGATATTAAGTTTGGAACAATCCTCCTCTGAGTCCAAGAGATGGTAAGCCTTCACAGTCTGTAAAATAGATTTTCTGTAAATTACAGATATCATCCTGAAATACAGAAAAAGGAAATGAAAGCCGCTCACTTTCAGCTTGATATTTCCTTGTCCTCTCAACTCTATTGTAATGTTTTTCCCACTAAGTTTCTGAAAAAAAAAAAAAAAATTACTTGAGAAAGACATGTTCATTTGTCATTACTCTAAGAAGAAATGCTCTTTAATACCTGCAGGTCTGTTTCCACTCTTTCTTTTCCTTCTTTCAGTTCAAGCCTAAGAATGTCATTTTTTCCTGGGACTGTGAACTCTGCTGTTACGTCTACGATAGAACCAGTAGTCTTTGATAGTTCATATTCTGACAAGGCCTCCAGCGCCATGTTGGTGTCCTGGCCAGAGAGAAAACCAGCTAAGTTATCTTTAACTTGTCCTGCTTTTTCTGACCATTACTCAATGGATAATAACAAAAAATGCATCCTAGAAACTATCTCCAAGAAAAGAGGACTATTACCTGAGTTGACCGGTAGCCCCCTTTATAGTTTTCTTGGCGGAGTAACCAGCAGGCTGTTAGGTTTGCCCAGTGAGTGTTGTTATTTTTCACTGCAGCTAGAAGAGCGTAGGCTGTTGTCTCAATTGTGATGGCCTTCTGTCTTTCTGAATCGGTGCTATTTGTCCACATATAGCAACCATTCTCGTCTGATTTTTTTTTTTTTTTTTTTTTAAGAATGCAAAGAAAAAGAACAAAGTTACATTTTTGATGCATACCAAAAGTACTCTGTCTTCAATACTGGTTTAGGATAGCCAAAAATCCATTTTCTGGGAGGGGAGACATGAAAATATTATTGTCATATATTGATATATGAGAAAAAGAAAACATCTTGGAAATTTATTAAAGGTTTAGTCTGACTCACTTTCAGAAAAAAATAAAATTTCTGTATTTTCCGCACTATAAGGCGCACCTTCAATGAATGGCCCATTTTAAAACTTAATCCATTTATAAGGCTCATAGAATAGCTGTGACAGTTGCCACCCGTCCCGTATTGAACCTGTACGGTACGCGATTTGTTCCGTACTCTGCAAATGTGGATGTATAGTAATAAAGAAAAGGTCCCCAAGTACTTTATATAGTAGGCTGCCCCAGTCATTGTTTCACTCACGGTGTTGCTGTTGCGATATTGTGCCCAACTGCTTTCTGGGTAACACAGACCAACCGCCGCCGCAGTCTCTGTCTCTCTTCCCCCGCTCCTCCCGGCTTTAAATGTATAGGGGTTGGTCCCTATACATTTAAAGCCTATTCGAAGCACCCTGGATGAATGTCTAAAGCCACTTTGTTGACATAAAAATGTCAACAAAACAGTCCGACTCCGGTCGACGAGGAGAGCTTTCCGCGACTGGGCCGGGGCGTGGCCGGACGANGGTTACCCTTCTTCTGCGGGCGAAAATGAAGTCGGCGGCTGTTTACCGTAGTTGCTAGACCTGTTGTGGCTCAATATTGGTCCATATATAAGGCGCACCGGATTATAAGGCGCACTGTCGGCTTTTGAGGAAATTAAAGGTTTTTAGGTGCGCCTTATAGTGCGGAAAATACGGTACATAATTTTCATATCTTCTTTCAACCTCACATTTGTTGTACAAAACATTTTATAGCGAGCAATGAATTTGAACCCTATACTCAGCATCAGTTTGATTTGACATGCCTTTTGTCACCATTGATTGAAGTTTCTCCCATGCACGTAGCTGATTGTTCTTTGGCTGGTCAACTGCTAGGCAATACGCTGTTAGAGCCACTGCATAGGTATGGCTCAGCTCTTCAAGTTGTGACGCAAGATATGTCGTTGCCTTTCTTATGGTTGCTTCCTGTAAAAAAAAAAAAAAAAAAAAGCAAAAGTGTTACTGATAGGGATTCTTTAAAATGTTGACGTACTGTAATCAATACAGAATACAATTATTTCTAATTTGTTAAAAAAATAATTAATTGTATGCTTGATATAGTCAAGTATAAAATAAAACCAGCTTTAAAGTACGTTCTATTTCTAATGTGGATTCTGAAAGGCAAAAACATGTAATGTTTGAAAATCTCACCACTTTATTTTGATCTTCAGCTCTATGAAATGGAAGGGACCGGATCAATGCAAGAGTGATGAAAGCAGTCATGGCAGCATCTTGGTCTTTCCCTTTCTATATAAAGGAAAGCCATACCTTTCACTTGAACTAGCTTTTATTGAATTGCTTAAAGTTTTGTCAAATTTGTACAGGCCCCAAAGGGGCTTACCAGGACATGTCTGTGTAACACAGGTTCTGGGTCTCTGAATGAGCCATCGCTCTGCTGTACTGACATCAAGTATCTGACAGGGAGGTGAATTTCTTCTTTTGGTACAACTTTGAGCACTCGACCCCGCTCTCCATGACCATCTGTTTGACGCTCTGCCACCAGTGACAGAACTTTGACAACAAGAGCAGTCCCCCTTAGGAAAAACAAATACAAAAAAGAGTAAGAAGTGGGTCTTAAAAGTTCAAAGATCTTTGCTAAAATTCTAGGTTTTTATGACCAATAAATAACATATCACATCAATGTGGTATTTATCCTGTAAAAATAACTGACAGGCATATGTTGTGGGCATCATTATTTAGCATTATTTTCATTTGCTATTAGAAATGAAAATAATGTTAAATGATTAGGTTTTTAAACGATTACAAACACTACGGGTGAAACAGCACTTGTAATCTCAGTCTAGTGCAGAGTCCAGATTCATCCTCCAGATCAACTTCAAAACCCTGAGATGTCTGATTGTGTACAGACAATGCAGACCAGGAAGTTGCAAGATTCTAAACATTCAGGCTACTGCAGAGGAATACCTCATAATTAACAGTCACAGTTAAGGCTAACAGCAAATGAGAGAGTAATGTAATAATACACAGAGGTACATAAGTTTTAAGTTTGAT